>NW_010105436.1:0-4420 GCF_000699245.1 Pterocles gutturalis | reverse complement strand
GCCACTCTCCAGCCAAAGTGACAGCCTGGCGAGCAAGGCCCTGGGGTGCTGGGCACAGCAAAGTGATGTAGAAAGGGATGCTGGCACATGGCACGTGGGACTTCCTGCTTCACTGCCCAAAACAGGCTGTGGCCATTCACACAGTTTATTAAGGTTTTTAATGCTGACTTTGATCTCATTCTGCTCAGTGCTGGCGAAACAGCCACCTCTCTGGCAATAAATCACTTGCTTGGGACAATCAATCAGCTGTTTTGAGGGCTCCTTTCCCAAGTTATTATTTCTCTTGTCCTGATGGCTCCACCTAGATCACCTCTGTATTGAACTCCCGAAGTTTCCATTTCTTCCAAACAGGTAACAGCAGTGCTTTCATTTCTTAATTAACAGATCATAAGTAGTAGCGCTATGGAACAATGAAGACCAGATGTGAAGTGAACCTCAGATGAATATGAAGCAATATTTTTTTTTAGAAAGCCTGTCCTCTTCATGAGTATGTTCTCATTTTTAAAAAGTAAGAGTTCAAAGGGACTCGAGAACTTTTTTGTGTTTCGTTAATTAATAAATATCACATCCTCTGCAACTAGAAGGTCGTTGCTAATAGCAATGTGCTGCTGTAGCAGGAAATGAAATGTTAACCAAAAGCAGCGTCATTGGTTCCTAATCATTGCCTGTGGGCACATTGAACAGGTGTTCAGCTATTTCCTAGCAGAAAAAGGAAAATACTGGAAGCTTTTAGCTTCTGTTAGCGGATTGCATTATAGGTCCCCAACTTGTTGGAAAAGCTGTGTCCAGTTGTATGGTAATCCGCAATTTGGTTCCAATTTATGAGGAAATATGCGAAGCTGCGAATTTGAGGCTATTACGAGATGTAAATGTGGTGTGGCATTTTATTTCTCTACTACCAGCAACACTCTACTGTGAACATGTTTTGTGGTTAAAAAGTGAGATGTAGTGAGATCTGCACCTCTTGCTCACTCAGTAGAACACAATGTAATGTTTTCCACTTCATTAAACCCATCAACGCTGGAGGCAGATATCGTCCAAGCAAATAGCTATGTATGGTAGGATTTCACAGAATTACGGAGGCGTGTCAGGAGTCCATTGAAAGTGTTATTCCAAGAGGCTTTTCCCAGTTCTCTGGTTTACTGCTGTTCAGTCAAACAGTTGTTCGTGTTGTGAAATAGAAAATGGGGAATCCTGGACAGGGGCATTGAGGGTTTGGGTAGCATTTCATGTCTGAAATGTCTCTAATTTGATGCCTCCTTTGAGAAGGTGCCATTTGGCACAGAACAGCATCCACAGGATTGTGAATGCCTGAGGCCTCGTAGAAGCAACTGGGCTTTTCTTACTGGGAGTATCTGACTAAATCAGTCCCCCTTCTTTACACTGTGTGAGAGAAAAATACAAGTATTAGGAGAAATGAGTTATTCCAAGGAGAATAGCTAATATGCCTAAATTAAATTTAAGGACAGGTTAATCTATACATGTCTTAAAAAATCAGGAGTGATAATTTATCTCCAGAAATGAGGACATCAACTGAGAATGTCCTTTGTTCAAACCAAGAGCAGGCCAGGGGCAAAAAGCCAAACCGTGTACACCAGGGATTGGAAGGAAAAGGGAACATTTTGGGGTTGTAGGCAACAGGGAGGCTTCCAAAGCTGTTTTCGTACTGATTTACTTATTTGTCTCCGACGTGCTGCTTTGAGAAGTAATTTGAGAATTCACTTGTTTCCTGTAAGTAAAATGGCATTATTCAGGGAATCGAGATGCTTCCTAAATGAAACCATGAGCCAAAGTGGCAGGATATAAACTTCTACCTAAGATGCAGTTGGTTATTCATCAGGCTGCTCGTGAGCTGTATTTCTTTAAGCCTCTGTTTACTTGAGGTTTTTTTTTTTTTGCTTCCTATTAGAGCTCCCTGCCATTGTAAGTAGCATTCAGTTAGGGGGTAATTTCCCCCTTCTTGTAACAGGAGGAGTGCACAGGGTTCTAGTTTTGTGCTTCAAAAGTATTTTGTTTAATGCTGGTAGATTTAGTGCATCCATATGGGTAATCCTTTTCCCAGGATATCCAGCCCTTACCGCCGGCTTCTCCCACTTTTCCCATCATTGCATTAATGGGAGACATGAAAAAGAGTGAAATACCACTCTGTGTGTGTGAAATACACACAAAATAGGCGTGATTTTGCCTTTGGAATCTATGCTTTATGGTGGTGTTTTCCTGGTACTTATTTTGGGCTTGTAATAAAAAATCAGAAAGTACATTTTAGCATGTGGTTATAGAAGTTAGGAAATCAAATTATTTCTCCAGCAGACACTGAAGCATGGTTTGCCATGGAACAAGTAGTAAGCAAGTTAGCAGGTGGTTGCAGTGTAGTGGAAGAATCATCTTTTTTTTTTTTTTCTGGTTTGCCTTGTTCTAGTAGTGTTACTTTGCATTTTATTAAAATCTTCTACTTCTTTTTACCAAATGAAAAGGAAGCTCTAATTTTATGTCGTTTTTTTTCAATTAAATGATGGTGAAATGAATCAAGCTGCATGTTAGCTGCTTATTCCAGAAGAGGTAAGCACGGGCTCCAGGTCCATGCAGGGACTCTGCCTTGCTGTGCTTGCTCAGAGCTTGAGAGTCTGAACTTTCAACGCCGTGGTGCAGTGTAAGGAAATGCAGAACTGCGTCCCTCTGGGAGTGTGAATATGGAATAAAAATAATACACAAATGTAGCATTGAACCCTGTCAGCTTTCGGCAGCGTATTATGAGAGTGGAAAGTCGCAGCGTTATCCTTGGCCTTAGAATTGATCCTGTCGATATCCATCTGACTGGTTCAGGTATGTGAGGGTGTCCTACACTGTGCTTGATGGGAATTTTTTTTTTTTCCATTTTTTCCTTCCTTAGTAATTCTGACAGAAAATTCCGTGTCTTCATGTCCTTAGCTTTCATTTAGGATGATTGGTGGGATCACAGAAATGCATTATGCCTGATTACAGAGAGTTCACGGGAACAAAATTTGACATCTGATTTAAAAGATATTAGGTTATGGCAGGGGGTCACTGTGACAATGTCCAGACTCCCTTGTCACCTGTTCTAGAGATAGATACCATGAAAAGGCCAGAATGCCTTGAACCGATCTGAGAATTTAGACAGAAGGTGAGGATATTAAGTACAGTAAGGAATGCATGATTCTTTTCAGGACACTCTGAAGATAAACTGCTTGAAAAATGCACCTCATTAGGAAGAAAATACTCTCTTCCTGAAAAAAAAAGAATCCCTGTCTCTGTCAAACTGTTTAGATTGTTACAGTTGCACATACTGGAAGCTGAAAATTTGAGACATTGATCCATTATTGCTCTAGAAAGTGGCTAGGTCCTCCTTTTTTTAAGCAAGGAGAGGAAGCCAAGATAGTCTATATGCATTGGTGAAAGGATGAAAAGAGCTGCCATCATGGTGTTTACTCCTTGCTTTCTTGTTTCTTTACTTTTTGTTTTGCTACACCAGTTAGAAACTTGTACATTTTTTTCACAGTTTAAAAAGTCAGCTGCATAGCCAGACCAATTTAAGTGTTTCTCTGTAAAGCTTTTATTAGCTATTTTAGTTTCCATATAATTTCACTGTTAGCTCAGCTCATTTTAGACACTCTAGTCCTCTGTCCAGACATGACTTTTCTGCAGAAAAAATACATAAATTCAGTTGTTTTCAGTGGCTCACATAGCTTCTCTTTAATGCAAAGCATCAGACAGACAAAGCACCAAATGAAATCACTTCCCATGAGGAGTCGGATGAAAAGAGTCTGTGCAGGAATGGGTACACTGCTCAGAAGCACGTTTCAGGTAGAAGAGGGGTGGAATAGCTTCAGGTAAAATGTCCTTAAGAGTTAAAAGTAGCTAAGGCCACAACACTCTTAAGAAGCTGTAATGTGCCACAAGTTAGGGAGACGATTTTACCAGGAGAGGTCCAAATCACATTTTATTCAAGTTGAGCTAACAATCTTACCAATGTAATTAAGCAAAAAAAAAAAAAATATTTACGTTCTGAGATATCCTTGTGGACCTTCATGAACTAAAATATAACGCACAAAAGTGAGTTATGAGTCGACTGAAGTGTCTAATACAGAGTACATACACATCATACTATTGAACTTCAGTACTAAACCAATTTTCCAATTCGTTGTTGGGTTCTCTGGTTTTCAATTTAATTTTTGATTAAATCTCATGTTCATGCTTTTGGAGATAGAAAAGTTTCACGGTGAATTTAAAGCATATTGAATATCAGGCAAATTGAAAAATGGGTGAGAGTCTGACATGTTTAGCAAAGGGAAAAAAGAAGCAGAAAAGAAAAGAGGAAAAGTTAAGTTTTCACTTCGGACGTTAAAAATAGTCATGCCCTGCAGTGTATTTCGTATATGTTCAGTTTCCATTTACCCCTCTG
>NW_010105435.1:1732-2103 GCF_000699245.1 Pterocles gutturalis | reverse complement strand
GGCCAGGGCAGGTCGCCAGGGCAGCCACATGTCCCCACAGCCCAGGGCAGGGTGGCAGGGCACCCAGATGTCCCCACACCCCAGGGCACCCGCATTGTCCCCAAAGAAGGGATATTTGCAACAAAAAGGCTGCCAGGGGCCAGCTCCAGTTGGATTTTATCGCTGGGCTCCCAGGCCACTGGGCACCTATAGAGATGCAAAACAGAAGCGCTCTGCTCCCGGCCCCCGCTGGGCTCCTATAGGGATGCAACACGATGTCACTCAGCTCCTATAGGGATGCAAAATGATGTCACTCAGCTCCTGGCCACGACAGGACACTCAGGGATGCAGGATGGTGTCACCCCCCGCGCCAGCCCCCACCAGCTCCGGCG
>NW_010105435.1:0-1634 GCF_000699245.1 Pterocles gutturalis | reverse complement strand
CCTGCCGGCACAGCAGCTCCCTGCCCGGCACAGCAGCTCCCTGCCCCGCGTTGCCCCTCTCTGCACCCGGAGCAGCACTTTTCGGCTCTTGGTGTTTGCAGGCGATGGACCCTGACCACCCGTCCCAGCCGGGAGATGCGCCGGCGCGTGTGCACGGTGCTGCCCTGGTGCAAGGCTACGGCTCATCCTCGCCAGGGACTCCTGATCCCCATCCCAACAAAGCTCCTACTCAAGAGATGTGCAGAGCCCCTCGCACCAGACGGTCTGCTCGCCCACGTGCAACGGGAAGCCCCCAGCTGTGTCACCACAGGTGACAATGCCTTGCAGCGTGCAAAGCTCACCCTGTCCCTTGCGTGCCGACTTTGCACCAGCAGCCATGGCGCACGTGGGCTTGTTCTGCTGTTGCAGTGAGCCGGGCACACGTTGTGCTGTCACACGGGCACTCCAGCCTCGCACGGCCACACCAACGTGGTGCATCAGCCTTGCACCTCCATGCAACGTGCTCCAGCTTTGCACAGCCACCCAACTGCCACATGCCAGCCTTGTGCTGTCACATGCAGGGTTCCAGCCTTGCACGGCCACCGGAGCACTGCATGTCAGCCTTGCACCAGCACAGGGTTTGCTCCAGCCTTGCACGGCCACATGAATGCAATGTGCCAGCCTTGCACCTTCATGCAAAGTGCTCCAGCTTTGCACAGCCACCCAACTGGGTGGGTGACCCAGGTGACACCTGGCTCACATGCAAGGTTCCAGCCTTGCACAGCCACCGGAGCACTTCACGTCAGCCTTGCACCAACACACGGGTTGCTCCAGTCTTGCACGGCCACATGAATGCAATGTGCCAGCCTTGCACCTTCATGCAAAGTGCTCCAGCTTTGCACAGCCACCCAACTGCCACATGCCAGCCCTGTGCTGTCACATGCAGGGTCCCAGCCTTGCACCATGACACGGGTTGCTCCAGCCTCGCACGGCCACCTGCACGCCACATGCCAGCCTTGCACCAGCACAGGGTTTGCTCCAGCCTTGCATGGCCACTTGAGTGCCATGCGCCAGCCTTGCACCTCCACGCAATGTGCTCCAGCTTTGCAACTGGAGGGCCATGCTCCAGCCTTGCACCTCCCCGCAATGTGCTCCAGCTTTGCACAGCCACCCAACGGGGTGGGTGACCCAGGTGACACCTGGCTCACACGCAAGGTTCCAGCCTTGCACCAACACAAGGTTTGCTCCAGCCTTGCACGGCCACATGAATGCAATGTGCACAGCCACCCAACTGCCACATGCCAGCCCTGTGCTGTCACACGCAGGGTCCCAGCCTTGCACCAGCACAGGGTTTGCTCCAGCCTTGCACGGCCACACCAACGTGGTGCATCAGCCTTGCACCTCCACGCAATGTGCTCCAGCTTTGCACAGCCGCCCAACGGGGTGGGTGACCCAGGTGACACCTGGCTCACACGCAAGGTTCCAGCCTTGCACCAACACAAGGTTTGCTCCAGCCTTGCACGGCCACACCAACGTGGTGCATCAGCCTTGCACCTCCACGCAATGTGCTCCAGCTTTGCACAGCCGCCCAACGGGGTGGGTGACCCAGGTGACACCCGGCTCACCCGCAGGGTCCCAGCCTTGCACCAGCACAG
>NW_010105434.1:17604-21113 GCF_000699245.1 Pterocles gutturalis | reverse complement strand
TGGGCTCCATCACACCGCTAAGGCAGAGCCCCCGAGGCCCCACAGGGCAGGAACGACTGTGATGTGAGCATCCCCTCGGACCCCAGCCCCGTCACCCCCACCCCAGGTCCCCTCGCCATCCCTCCCGCGGCAATGGTGGGCTCCGGGAGGTCTCCCACCCTCCATCCGCAGGGAAGCCCGGGGGAGCCTGGCCCCGGCCACTGTCCCTTGTCCCTGTGTCTGCACAGGGCTAAGGATCAGAGTATCTAGCAGCACTCACCGCATTCACTGACAATAAAGCAGGCTAAAATTGCCGTCAATATGTTGTTTTAATTTCACACACAATAATGAAGCCGTTGGAAGTGTGGTTGCGTACACACGAAATATACCTTCTGCTATTTATATGTGTTTTTCTAAATTAAAGGGAATATAAAAACCGGTGAGAAATCAACTTGGAAACATTCCCCTTTTGGGTAGAACAAAATCTCAAGCCAAGCAATACCAGCAAGGGAAGGACAACCCACCGAGGAGCAGCTCCACGCGTCTAGTCCCTAGTGGGCAGCGTGGCAGCGGTACCGGCATTACCGGCTCCCGGGTCGGCAGCCCCCCGGCACCGGAGCATCCTGGAAAGCTGTGCCCAGCTCTGGCAGTGCTCAGCAGGGACACTGGGGAGCGAGCAGAGGTAATGCAGGGCTGGAGACCTCGCTGGAGGGTTTGTGAGATTCAGAATTCCTTGGCAAGCATTAGAGCATTCAGAGGTGGCTTTAGCACGTCTAGAAGTAAACGTTTTCTTTCCTCCATCAGACTAAGGCACCTGGATCGGCATCTAAAGCCAGGCCAGTCACCCTTCAAATGCACAAGTTTTTTACGTGGAGATAGCTACCGACTGGCGATGGGAGTGTGTCTCCATGGAGAAGAGCATGGGGAAGTGCTGCAGGGGTCCGGATGGAGCCATCCCATACCTGGCCAGCCGCTGGGATATCCCTTGCTGCTGGAGACCCCACTACAGGGACACAGGGAACAGCCCTGGAAAGCAAAGCGCCCAGTGCTGCTGACTGGATGTAGGGCACTGGGGGATGTAGGGCTCTGATGGGGGCTCTGATGGGCACCTGCTGATGAGCACCTGCTGATTAGCACTTGCAATTAGAGCCGCCCAGATAAGGCCAGCCCAAGGGCAGCTCTCCTGGCCCCAGGCTGGTCCCTGTGCTCTCCCATGCTGCTCCTCACCCAGCTCCTGGGGTCTCCAGGGCTCAGACCCTGCTTTTCCTCCAGGATGCAGCATCACCCCAGGACCCCTGTGCACCCTGCTCTGCGCATCCTGCTCCCGAGGTCCCCGGTAACCGAAGGCTCTTGGGTACGAAGCAGCAGATAAGCAATCAGTGCATGTACCAGCCTCATGTTGAGCCCACTTACAGATGAGAGCTGTTGCAACTTTCCAGCTGATTTCTGTGCCAGGAAATTGAATCAGCTCAGGAGGACCTGGCTGCCAGCTTCTCCTCTTGCTCCTCTCCCACGGAGGCAATACTTGGGTTTGCAATGGCTCTGCAGCACTGGATCTGAAGGCTGGTGGTGTGGGGTTTACATACATCCACTCCATCACATTCATCGATATTTTACATATGCAGGTGTACGTAATTTTCATTTTTATGCAAATCTCCCTGCAACCAGACAGGTGCATCTCCTGATCTCTATTCACCATCAGGAAATCCAATAACATGGCTGTGTACTTACATCTGGTTAGGGGCTGACCCAGCGTGCGCTTAAGCATGGATTTCAAATTTGGGCAGCAGGGAAATAGCTTATTTCCCCCCTGGCCTTTACAAAATGAAATGCAAAAGCCCCCGGTGTTAATGCAATGTTAATGTTGCAAGATCAAGCATCTACAAGCCAGGAAATTCCATAAGTTGAGGTTGCTCCAGTGATGCTGAGTTGATACATCACCTATCCTATATATTTTAATGATAAATATTAATCAATAATTAAGCAGTTAAATAAGCAATACTAAAATACTGCTAGTTCTTCAGAAATAAAGGGAAATCTAATAGAAGGTCCCCTGCGTCTGCTAGGAGACCCTTCCGGATGTCCTTATGAGTACAGATAGTCTGACAAAAAGGTTGTGGAAAGGTGAGCTGGAGTTTTGACACAGCAGCATGTTTGGGGGCTGGGAGGTGTCTGCTCACCGGGCTCATTTTGTGTTTTTATTGGAGGAAACCAGCTCAAACCCGGAGGCTTCGGGAAGGTGTTGGAGCGCTGCTGCCCTTCCCGCAGCCCAGGTGCCCTGTGCCTTCGTCCTGCCCGCAGCTGGGGGCTCCAGCTGCAGAGGGATTTACAAATACAGATGTTCTTTTAATTTAAAATAAATAAATAAATAAAATTGTTCTTTTCCATGGGGACAAAGCCCTGGGCACTTTTCCTGCTGTTGGACCCAGGGGAGCTCCGAAGCACCGAGACCTGGAACAATTCAACCAACAGCATCAGAGGCAGAACAGCCTTTCAGAGAGCGGGGATCTCGGGCACACGGTACCCTGTCCCTGCGCCGGGCTGTCGGTGTCTCCTGGCTGGCAGGTCTGGGGTCCCAGTGCTTTCTGCAGAAAGGGCTGATGGGCTCTGACTGCGGCTGGGCTCGGCGAGGGATGCAGAGGATGCAGGTCTGTGCTGCAGGGATGCTGGGGATGCAGACCCTGTGCTTAAACCCCAGCGCAGAGCAGAAGCGTGTACCTCACATATTCCCTGCCTGGCTGCTGCCGCTGCTGCGCCTTCATCCCAAAATAATATTTTTTCAAATGAAGTAGCAGAAAACAGCTTTACATTTTTGTTATCCCTTCCAGCACAAAATAAAAAATGTCTGTGCTGCCACTACCTGATTCAATCAAGTGGAGTACATTGGATACCCACAGGCTACGAGGACTGGGAAAAGCTGACTTGTATTTAAATTAATAATGCGATCCAGCATCTCAACAGCCAGGCCCCTGGCAATGTGCTTTGCTTTGTTCATTATTTGCTGTAAACAATTTCCAAGCACTGTGTAGACATCCCTATTTTTTAATTTCTGCTAATTCATAACATTATCAGAATGCGGGATTTTTTTCCTGTGCAATAACGCAAGCGATTAAACCTCCTTGCTAGCTCACGAAAGACTTCAGACAGCTTCTGATTTCAGACCAAAAATAAATCCACAGCTGTCCAACAAGGTTTCCAGTGGTCTGGCAGGGTGCTGCTGGCAGGAGGAGGGACAAGGGACAGCCACAGCTCCGGGTGCAGGGAGTCGCTCCCCTCTCCAGGCAGCCGGTTCATCATGGGGTGGAAAGGGAAGAGGATGCAGAAAGTGTTCCCTGGGTCCTGGGGACCTCCTGTGTTGGGGTGCAGGGTGAGACCACACCAGCCCCCAGCCCAGGGTCTGTCCCAGGGGTGCTTCCAGGAGTGGGGAGCCCCAAACCCCAGCCAGTGGCTGCTGGTGCCTCACCCATCATCTCCACGGGAATCCCCGCTCCCTGCCCCTCGCCCTAGGGACCGCACACCGGCACAGCAAG
>NW_010105434.1:11147-17506 GCF_000699245.1 Pterocles gutturalis | reverse complement strand
GCTCCACCCAAACGGCTTGGCAGCAGAACGGCTTGTGATGCTCCCAGGTACGAGGCCATCGGTGGGAGCACAAAGCAAAATGTCACCCAAATGTCACAGCCATTTCCGAAGTGTCCACAGAACAGCAGATGCTCCTTTTCCACGGCACCGTCAGCTCCTTGTTGGAGCAGCAGCACCTCGCTCCCATCCACTGTCCCCCTCGTCATCACTCTGCGCTGGGGGACACGGCTGCCGTGGCGCTGGAAAAAGAGACGTTATGGCATTAGAAGAAGAGATCTTCCCTGGCTATTGAAAGGCACGTCCATCGCAGCCCTCACTTCTCCCAGCCTGAGCAGGCAGCGGCTGGGGGGCACCTCGGCAGATGGTTCCTTCCTCCCTGTGACACTGAGCCCCATGGTCAGAAGAAGGTCAAGCGCTCTCTGGGGTGGGGACACCCTTCATCCAGCCTGGACAAAGAAACAAATCTCATCTGTGTTTCTTCTCATTTTAGAATGGCAGAGCTGAGGGGCAGCGCTCCGAAACCAGCAGTAAACGTGTACGAGCAATTGCCCACCTGTGCCTCCTGGGGCTGGGGACCCTCTGCACCCCACTGCCTACGTACGCTCATGGCTGTGAACCCCCAATTCATTAGCCACTGGATTGAACTGGGTGATCACAAAGTCACCCCAGGACATCCTCAGCACTTGGCACGCTTCCTCCAGGGTGGTCGCTCCCCATCTGCTTTGCCTGTGGTGATGCTCTCCAGGCGACATGAGACCTCAGAGCCCCTGAAGTCCTTCCTGGAGGCTCCCAGAGCCCATGCACGTTTGAGGACCACGCTGGGTTTGCAGCACTTGCAGAACCCCCACAAACCCCTTCCTGAGAACACCCAAGGTTGCCTGGACTGCACCCGGGTGGAGAAGAGGAGACATTGCCTCCAGCCCATGCTGCTCCCAAACCCTCCTAGGGTCCTCCACAGACATGGGTGATGTTTTTGTACTTGTGATCCCTGCAGGACTGGCTTCCAAAGAAGACAGCTGGGCACAGCCTGCTATCACCCAGGCTTGGTTACCCATGGTGGGACGGCTGTTCCTGGCACTGCTGCTCCTGACGAGCAGGTTTCCCATAGCAGCAGCACCTGGGGACATGGAGTCCAGTCTCGCCCTCTCCAGTCCAGTCTCACCTTCTCCTGCTCCTGGTCGTTTTCATGCAATACATGCTGCTGGTGCTGCCCTTGCTCCAAAGGAGCAGAAGATGCTCTCTAACAAAGGTGGCCGTGATGGCACGCTGGCAAGATGCATTCCTCTTCATGACTCTACTGCTCGGCAGTGGCTGGCTGTGCTGGGCACTCCCAGTACAACACGCACGGCTCAAGCCTGAGCTGGAGCATGCCACGGGGGCTGGCAGAGGCAGGAACACCTCTCCTCCTCTCCCGCTCGTCGTCAGCACCAGTGCAACACAACACGACAGCAACACACGCTCACAACATCAGACAAGCGTCAGAACCGGTGCGCTCTGCCTGCTCCCATGAATATGCAAAAATATCATCCAGAGCCACGGAGGAAAATGAACCAGAAATAAGGATACAGGTTCTGAAATAGCACACTGTCTGCTGCACAAAAAGGTCTTACACCAACCCCTTGGGACGTGGTGTGCGGAGCAGATCTCCCCTTCCCAACCTTCTCCAGCAGTCTGCTCTTCACCAACCTGGAGGCTGCACATCTCCTGCAGGAGGAGGAGACCCAGCAGAAGTCCAGCCGTGCACATTGCCCTCTGCCAGCTGAGCCCCGTTGCTCATCCAAGGGTGACTGCACTGTCACCCCACCCCAGCACCAGCACACAGGCTATTTCCTTAGCAGAGGTGAGACCCTGGCCCTCTCCAAATTGCAGCAAAAATCCTGTTACTGTGGCTATGAGGGTGCAAATCCTCCATCAGAGTTTCAGGGCAGTGTGTAAAGCTCGTGTTGATGGTTACACACATCTGAGGGGATGGCTTTGCCATCATCCCGTCACTCTGCGACAGTAATTCAATGGATCTCTTCATGCCTGTGTGTGCATTTAGTCCTCACCACTGCAGGACCTGTTCTCCAAATATCTACACTAACCTATGCATAGACAGCCCTGCTTTCTACTTTGCCTGCTCGGTGCGTTGAGGGCTCCAGACACTGCTGCAGACGGCTCGCCAGACACCCTGGAATCCGCGGTGCCACCACGGCTCGTCAGACATCCTGGAACCCGCGATGCCACCACGGCTCGTCAGACACCCCCGGAACCCGCGATGCCACCATGGCTGGCCTGACGAGATGCGGGCTGATGGTAGCCCCACCAGCGCACACGCAGGAAAACACCGCGTTACAGAGCGCACGGCCCCCACGCGGCAGGGCTGCAATTATACAGCTGCTGACAATTAAGATACTTTCTGATTGCATGGTGAAATGAAGCCGAGCACCATCGGATCGCATCACAGCTGATTTGTTGAGTTATTATTGGCCACATCCTGAAGCTCTGACTGGCCTTCCTCCATCAAAACTCCTCATTTGCCTGAATAAAGAAGAAGAATTTTGCCCTGTAGTATTTCAGGAGATAGTGTGTAATCTCAAAACCTTTTCAAAGGCTATTTATAATCCCAAAGCATATTGTTTTATGCTTGTTGAGTTTTATAAACAACTATTCTTCCTGCAAGGATAAAAACAAAGACAACCAGTGGCTTCTGCACGTAAGTCAGGTCACCACAGAGCGCAGCAGGCAGGATTGTGAAAGGTCTGCTTTTACAGTTTATTGAAGACGAAAGAAAGAAGGCTCTTGAAAGCTTCCCGATTTTTTGTGCGCTGCAGTACGTTATGTATAAAATAAGGTCATATATGAATTATCTTTGCACTAGACGTTAGGCATGAAGTGAAACAAAGCTGACAGGCAGTTTACTGCGTGGTTTGTGTTAATATCACAAACTTAATTCAGCCGCGAGAAGACTCTTTGCATAGAGCATGTCATTGATAAAAAGGTACCAGATAGTTGTAAAGAGACAATCATAAAGAGAGCAAGGTAAGTGATCTTCATCATTATTATTATTATTATTTATTCCGTCTCTTCCCTTTTCCCCCATTAAACATTTTATTTGGAAAGTCACTGGGGAAAAAGAACGGGAGGAAAGGCGTTCTGCTTTCCCATCTGAATATCCTTAAGTCACATATGTTATAATATATTTGCATTTTTAAATAAATACCCCTCGCAACAACAAATTAGAAATGGTTATTTGTGTCTCGCGAAGCATTGTTACCCTGCAGCGCTGTCAAAAGGTCAACCATCGCCTCCAACTTTGCTGTGCACACAGCGACCTGGAAGTACCATCGATAACGACCCGATGGCTGCGAGTCTTGAAGACTTAATCATCTGACATACCAGGAGCCCCGCGGTGCTCGCACTTGGCATTTGCCTTATTGAAATGTACACAGACAATATGCATTTTAAACAATTCCAAGCTGCGTGCCTAAAATAGTCATCGGGCCACAGATCCCTTTCGGAAACAGGCTTCTCGCTCTTTCAGCTCTCTCGCCTTGATGAGCAAGTCAGCTAACGAAACAATCTGATGCATCTGGAGCTAGAAACTAGCTGCATTTATTATTGGCATTTGCTCCATATTGCAAGGGAAAGTTATCATCTGCGTCATCTGGAACTTAATTGCTATCTGCCACCAGCCAAATTTGATTTCAAGCCTCTCCTAGAGAAAGTTCATAAAACGCAACAACAAAAAAAGATGGTGGGGAGGAAATTCTGCATTAAAACCTTCACAAAATACTGAGCTCCCATGCAAAAGCAGCTGTTCCTGGAAGCCCTGTGTGGCTTTGGTGCTCGGTCAGGGGGTCTGCTGCCAAGCCGATGCCCTGCTCCAGGTCTTAAAATGGTCCAGAAAAGCCAACAAGTGCGATTCTTCCTTCGGTCTAACCCACAACTACAAGGAGGAAGACAGGAGCTCCCTTGAGCAGGAAAACCAAACTCAACGCCAACCCTTGCCAACACCACCTGGGCAGCCCCCAGCCCGGACCCGCGGTCCCTCGCGCTGAGCGTGTTGACGTGGTGGCTGCTTGGGAGAAGAGGGGACATATGCTAGTGGAGATGGAGCTGTTTTCTCCGGCGTGGCTACCCTCCTGCGCATCCTCTCGGAGGCTCGAAGGAATTACGCTTGATATAGGGGAAAAGAAAAAAGCTCAGGAATAGATCTTCCTTTTTCTACCCACTTTTGAAAAACATGCCCAAGTGATGTCTCTTTCTGGTATTTCACATTGCTGGGAGCCAGGAAAGCCAGCCTATGCACTTTCCGTGTCTTCTGTTTTAATAAACTGCAGGAGTTTGGCGGGGCGGCTCCAGCCCCTGGCGATCTGTCGCGCTGTGTATTAGTTTGAAATACACATTGCTTGCAATAACGCTGGAGCGGGGAGCTGTGCCTCCAGTTAAGGAACGGTTCGGATTGCTTTACATTCACAGTCTCATTGAAAACATTTATTCAATCAAAGGGAAAAATAAATGTGGTCCCTCCACTCTGTCAAGTATAAACTGTTATTGATCCCCCAAATGAAATTAGTCCATGCTGATCGATCAAACACATTATCCTTTTTCCCCCAGTCTATTACCAGCAATTGGAAACTCTCAGGCATCAATAGCAGCTTGACCACACACAGCCCACCAGCTCCCCAAATCCGAATTATCCCGGCCCCCCTCCTTTCTCTGCAAACAGAGGCACCTCTGCACTATGACTGTATTTTTCCTCAGCTGAAGGTTAGAAAAAGTTAAATTTCACAAAACGCCGGGAATCGCTTGGTCGTGTTGAACTCCATCTGGGTGGTAACGGCTGTATGACAGCGCGGGGACGTCACCAGCGCCCCCCCGGGCTCTCCAGCAGGGTCCTGGGGACACTCCTGCACTCCCGCCCGTGGCCGGCCACATCTGCCGGAGGGAACAAACCGTCAGATTTTGGTATTTCCTGGTGTTTCATTTCACCGGTCCTCAAAAATAACTTAATTTCAGGTGGCCTGTGGGAAAAAAGGTAATTCTTGTCTCTCACTAGCCATCGTGAGGGGCTCGCTCTCCGCCCTGTGTTTGTCCTCGGTCTTGCTGATGGGTGATCATTTCCCCAGCAAGCTCAGGGAGCGCCGACTCTTTATTAAAACTATTAAGGGAGGGAGGCACGGGTTTTTAAAAATCTCTCAGGAAATTATTACTGACGGCTCCTCCTCGCCTCACTCCAGGGAAGGAAAGCAATGAGAAGTGGAGGTGCCCCGCACGACGTCGGCTCGTGGTTCTGGTGCCGCACACGCTCGGGACATAGGGGCTCTGCAGTGCAGCGTCTTGCAGCAGTGGCTTACGCTGCAAATAAACCGGTCCTGAACTGCACCTGGAGGGAGAGAAGCTCCAAGTGTAAGTTGTTGCAAATGTCTAATTTTGTCTAAATATGGCAGAAAGTATGTTTTAAGGAAATAACTAACTGTGAAAACAGTTGGGTGCTTCTTAGCATCTGCAGAAGCACTGGAAATTCAAATCCCGAGAAAAAGCAGCAGAAGAGAGCCCTGGCCAGGCGCTGGCCCTGCTCACGGCACATCACCCACAGCCCGTCCACTTCCCAGGTGTGAGACCAGGGCAAAGCCCAGCGAGGTACAGCCGCCCCCCTGCCCAGCTCCCCGGGGCAAACCCCACCCGCTCCATCCCGGGACACCTTCTGGCTGCTAAACCTCCTTCCCGAGGAGCAGGCACAGACCAGGATGCAGCATCCCCAGGATGCTCCCTGCGGGTCCTGCAGGGCTCCCTTCACCTTGCCTGGACATTTCTCCTTCCCTCCCGGACACCCAGTATTTTTTCCCCACCTCGGTAGCAGGGCAGCCCCTTCGGCACTGTGCTGCACGTCCATGAATGCCTTCCCCTTGTTATTTAATATTTTCCAGCATTTTACCCACAGCATTTATTGTGTGACACGTTTCCCCTCCCAAGCCCTGGGGGGTATTCCCCCTGCCCCATCCCGCCGGGCTGCCCAGATCCTCACCCCCCTGCTGAGCCCCTTCCCCCCAGCCAGGAACCGCCACACTGGGGGCTCATTTTGGGTGATATTTAGCCCAAAGTTTGCTTGCTTCTGTCTCAGACGCCGTTCCGCAGCCCCCCAGCAGGTCTGCTAGCGGCGATGACCTCTGCCCGTGCTCCAGCAGGGAAGTTACTTTCATCCATCACATATTTAACTTAATAAAAAAGATGATGGGGGAAACGACACAAAGAGCAGCTTCTTGCCAATATTGGTGCATTTCACACTGTTATAACAATCTTCTGTGGAAAAAAAAAGAAGGTGACCACGTGTGGCCACATCCCTTTCTGTCCTGAGCACTGTGGCGGCAAAGCGG
>NW_010105434.1:1228-11099 GCF_000699245.1 Pterocles gutturalis | reverse complement strand
GAGGGGTCCCACCGCCCACACTGGCTGCTCAACCCAGGCAGTCCCTCTGGTGCCAAAAAAGTGACTTCTTCTGCAAAGCAATCTGAACTTGAGGTTCAAAATTCACAGTGATTGAAAAATTCAAGTTTTTAAGTGCAAAATGGTGCAGGGCTGGTGGGGGGGGAGGGGGTCCTGTTGCTCTTCCAGGCGTCTGAGGTGGGCAGGGATATTTGGGGTGGGACCCCCCGGGGTTTGCTTCCAGGTAGGTTTGGGGGGCACCTTGTGACAAAGTCCTCCAGGTCCTAAGGTGGCCTGATTTTTTTTTACTAAAAGAAAACAAAACTCGAAGAATAAAGTGGCACAAAGTGCCCTTGGTGTGAGAGCTGCCTCTGTCCCGTGGGCTGTGCTGGGAGGGGGAAGGCTGCCCCAGAGATGGGGACCTCCATTGCACCAGGCCCCCAAGACCTGACCTGCCTCCAGGTGCCCAGTGTCACACCGCAGTGACACGAGTTGCAGCAGGTCTCAGCCTGTCTCTGGTCCCACCCTCCCAGCGGGGTGGCAATTGGCTGTGTTCTTAGTTACCAAAGCCAAAGTGGCACCAACGAATAAAATAGAAATAGAAATAGAAATAGAAATAGAAATAGAAATAGAAATAGAAATAGAGTAGAATAGAATTAGAATTAAAACTAAGGAACATAATTAAAATTAAAAAACAGAATTAAAACCAAGAAATAGAATAGAACTAAAGACTCTTAGTCGTGAAATTAGACTTAAAAACAAAAAGTTAACTTTTAACATGCCTCTTTTTTCTTCCTGTTTGTCCATCTAGATAAAACCAACTGATTTAATTGTTCTCCGCTGCCTGTTCTCCCATGACCCCTTTAGCATCTTTTGGATGTTCTTCCCCGAAACATCCCTTTTCTCTTTTCCTTGCACTTTTTTGGCCATATACCCATTCCATTTCCCATCTGAGGGGTGAATCCTCCCACTCTGAAGAACCAGCCAGAGGGAGAGGGCCGCCCTGCACAGGGGGGGCTGCTCAGATCCAGCCCCCACGGACGCTGGCCAGGGTGAGGGCTGATGGCTGGGCCAGTCCTGGAAACCAGAACGCACCCAAAGAGCCGGGGCTGTGCTGGCATCCCAGCATCTCCTGGTTCGGTAAGTTGTAGTCACACGAGCTGATTTTTCTCTTTAATCATGGGTGAGCTTTTAGAAGGAAAACAACCGAGTCAGTCAGGTCCTGTATATGATATTAGCTGGTAGATAATTCAATTATTGTAGAAATTTATTTTAAACATTAAGATGCACAAAGTTCAGGTTTCCCTCGTTTCTGCTACTATCACACAAGCTATTGATAAGATGTCTAAATTTATTGCAGAATAATTCTGCAGGAAAAGAGATAAAAGGTTCCTGAATAAAATATGAGGCGAGAGCTGTAAATTGTAGCAATGCATATCATTTCATTCAAATGTAGGAAGCAATTACCATCTGCTATACTCATCAGTTCCCCCCTTTATGACTTAATTATATGTTTAATGCTATCAGATCAAGGAAAGGGCACAATAGATGAATGAGTGAAAGAAATAGAAAAGATTCAGCAACAAGACAAAAGGCAGATGAAAAGTAACCCAAGAACAGAATTGATTTCATTTGTTGGGAGAGGAGTTAATTTAAATAGTATATTCTATCATCTCCTGTGCTCTGCTGAGATAATATAAATCATGTGTTTGTGAATTTGCTTCATACAATTTTAACAAAAGAATTCAAGTTTCTGAAAACCTGGGGTCTGCAGGTTTTGATTTATTTATGAAACGAGTAACATTTACAAAGAAAGAGCAGTGACTGACAAGCAAAGCGGTTAAATTATTATTAACACTACTTTGCTGTGCAAGTGTGGGATGGCACAAGGAAAGGTGTTGAGCTCTTCCCCTTCCCCTCCTCTCTGGGTTGGATATCTGCCGAGGTCACTTCCCAAAAGTGTGAGATGGCTGACGAAGGGACCCTGCATCCTGAATCCTGCACCCCTGCACCCTGCACTCTGCATCCTGCATCCTACACCTTGCACCCTGCACTTCTGCACCCCTGTACCCTGCATCCTGAATCCTGCACCCCTGCACCCCTGCACCCTGCATCCTGCACCCTGCACTTCTGCACCCCTGCACCCTGCATCCTGCACCCCTGCATCCTGCACCCTGCACCCCCAGCCCTGGATCTGGCTGCGCCTGCTTCCCTCAGGCGTGCAGAAAGGTGGGAAGATGTCTGTCTGTCTGAGCCCATGGCTCGTGTCCTGCTTGTTCTCCCCTCCGAGCAGCTCCCCTGCGCCTGTGTGCCGTGTCAGTCCCCCTTTGCTCGGTCTGAGGCAGCCCACATCTCTTGCCATCAGCAGGGAAATAACAATTTGCACATTGCTGAAACCCTCAGCGACAAATGTTTTCCTACATTTCCTTTAAGAACTTTAATCAGTACTTCAAAATATGAATCCGTTGAGTTTGATATCGCACCTGCCGGCTCACCGTTGGTTTCCATGGGGCAGGCTGCCCACTCCCCTGAGCAGGGGACCTGCCCCGAGCCTGCCGTCACTGGGGCATCCCAGGTCCTGCATCCCCCCAAAATAGGAAGCAGGAGAAGGGAAGGCAGCGGCTGCAGGCAGTGATGCTGGGGGGGCACAACCCGTGCCAGGGGGCTGCAGACAGCTCTGTGCTTTTGGCCATCCCTGGAGCCCTTTGCTGAGTCTATACAGGGCGGCCAGGATGGTCCCACTGCCCCTCGCCATCGGAAAGGTGACAACCAGTCTCGGGGGGCAGCAGCAGGGGGGAGCAGAGGAGGTGTAGGGTTAGGGGGGGGCGTGGTGCCCTAGGCTGTGGTGGGGGGAGTGCTCAGCCCACCCTCGCCCCCCAGGTTTGTTCTCTCCGTCGTGGGGACCTCCAGGGCTCTGGGCTGGGGCAGCGCTGTGACCCGTTGACCACACGCGTCCACAGAGGAAAATAATCCCGGAATGAGGGAATGTGCTTAAATAGCTCACGGTGGGGCTAGGGCACAAACAAGCTTTTAACATGCCTTCTTACCACACCTGCTCTGAATTCCCCTCCTGGTTTCAGTACTGTGTTCAAGGCAGTTCTACTGTAGGCAGAAATTATGGGGTGGCTGGAAATGAAGCGGTGTGCCTTTGCAGGGGACCCAGAGCCGGAGTCAGAGAGCAGCTGGGCAGTGACAGAGGCAGGGACATCCCCATGGGCGGTACCTAGCAGCACCCATCCCAGGGGTTAAACATGATGGGCACCTTTAAAAGAGTAAAACAAATAATGTTCTCAGGCTTCTCACTTGAAGTCTGAATCCAGGTCACCTTCAGATCACAAGCTCCAGCGGCACAGCTTGCTCGTCTGAAAATGATGCTCTCGCTTGTGTGCACGAAGCACACCTTGTTCTAGTGCCTGGTGGCACCAAGAGGGCTTCAGCCAGCCCCAGACCCTTCCTAAATACAACAAATATCTGCTTGGAGGCCCCGAGCAGCACTGAACGCTCTGAGGAGCAACTGTGGAAGGTAAGTGGGTTTTGTCCCCACTAAGGACATCCACAGACAGCGAGAGCAGCAGAGGGGACATCGCCCTAGCACCGCATCTTCCCTCCTTTGCGGGTGCACCGGCACCGGCACCTTTGCACAGGCTTCGCTCACCAAAGGTACGGGCGTGCAGATCTCTGCTGGGAAGCCTAGGAAGAAAGAACGCGGTTTTATACTAATCCCCTTAATTTATTCACATCAAATGTCAGTGCGGTGTCATATAAAAATCTTTAATGATTTTAAAACAAATGGTCCCCGAGGCAGGAAAATAGTTATAGTGCCATTTCTAAAATTAATTTAATTCCTGTGGAATAGGCATTAAAAAAAGCGCCTGCTCAGTTGCATATGCATTACAAATAGCATTAGAAAATATCTGAAGAGCATTTCCAGCTGAAATCGCGGAGGGTTTCCCAGCCTGTCTGCCCACCCTCTGGACACGCCAGGGATGGGAGCAACTCACCTTTGTCCCTGGAGCTGGGGCATCGTGTGGAGGAACGTCCTCTGCCCGCTGCTGCCCCCAGGTTAATTAGCACCTCTTATTTGCTTTACACAGTAGCAGAACCTATTTTTATTGCATTTCTCAATGACTCATCATAGTAGATCTTCTCCACCATATGCGCAGAAGCCCAGGACAGCCTCGCGCTGATATTCTGGGCCTGGAATCCTTCCTCCTGCGAGCCCACGGGATGGTCGGATGTGGCCCCGCTCCGCTGCCCACCGCCCGCCGGGATGCTGTCCTGTCCCCTCACCATATGGAGTGCGGTTCCACACCGGGACGCTGCTGGCAGCGGCTCCAACGGGCAGACAGTGCCAGCTACATCCCATCACTCCCCCCCGGCCATGAGCTCAAGCACGTGTTGTTACAATTAAGCCCAGCCCAAGAAGTCAGCAGCAAAAGCAGGTCCCCCAGCTGGGGTCTGCCAGGGGACAGGGCTCGGCTGGCTTGGGCACAGCCACCACCCGACCCGCTGGGACCTCGGGGACACAAGCGATAAATGCAGGGTGAGCACCAAACGCTCAGGTCAGATCACAGCCCCAGCCAGGAGTTCAGCTCAGGAATGGGGCACTTCTGTTTTCACCATAATACAGATTTTCCATCTGCATTTTCACACCATTTGCGTACCCCACCGAGTCTTTGTTGCCAGACCTCCTAAGTGCCCCGAATGAGATTAATTTGGAGCGAATAATCCTCCATGCTGCCTGTTTGTACAAATGTCCTAGTCTGTCCCCAGACTTCCAGATCCCAAGTGATGCCTTTCCCCTTCCCCCAGCCCTGAAATGAACTACAGGTGCCTTGGCAGGCCCCCACTGAGAGGCAAAGGAACTCTGATACGTCCCAAGTTTAAAGTGTTCCACTTTGCAACCTTAAAGAACTGGTCTTCTGACTTTTTTGTGATGCTTTTTCTTAAAATAAGCTTTTTGCCTGTTCTGAACCTGGCAGCCCCTTCCCCATGGGAGCTGCGGGGCAGCGGTGGCCCCCACCAGTGTTTCCCGGGGAGATGGGTCCTGCCAGGGCAGAGGGATGGGGGTCCCCAACAGAGCAGAGGGACGGGGGTCCCCTCCGGAGCCACATGAAGGTCCTGCAGCAGCGGAGAGACTGCTCTGCAGCTTTGGTCTGAAGTGGAAAAGGGATTTCCAGAATTTACGAACTAAGTTTTGGGTGATGAACGAGCAGAGAATGCACAGAAACACAGCACCCAGCAAGGAGCCCCCAGGAGAGGGGTGCTGGGGGGCTGCTGGTGCGCCCATCTCCCACAGCCCCAACCGATGGGTCCGTCGGGATGTCGGGATTGGGATCTCAGCCCAAGATCTGGTCCTGGCACGGCCAAGGAGAGGGAAAGGCAAGAGAAGCGCTGGCCGTGGCCATGTGCAGTGCCCTGAACAAAGACACGTGTCGGTCGTGGTGAAGCAGTTGTGCTCAAAGGGTTTCTCAGCATCAGCACTGGGACCCCGAGGGCAGCACAGGGAGGAGCACGGAGGTGGGAGATTTCCCAAAAACCGCCAGTGTGGGTAATTAAAGTAAAACCCAAACATATGAGATGATGCTCCGTGACTCAGTCCGCACACTCCCACTCCCCTCCCACTCGCCTCCTGATGCCTGGGGAGGAATTCAGCACTTGGGGTTTTTTCATGGTCTGTACTTAGGGCTCCGCGTTCTCCCTCAGAGGCCATCCCAGGCCACCTCCAGCATGATGGAGGGTTTGCAAACCTGCCGAGATGCCTTCAGCCAGCCTGGCAGACCTGCAGCCCTTCTGGAGAGAAAACTCACAGCAGTGCAGCTGTGTTTTTCAGATAATTATTTTGCATTACTCATGGTATTATTTAAAGTACCCAGTGGGTATAGGCTGCTTTAAAAAATTGAGAGATCATTTAATTACGGGGTTCAGGGTTCAGAGCAGAGCTGGAATTTATTGTGAGTACACTCATTATGATTTTGGTGGACTTCTGTGGGATAACTGTGTGTTCATTTTCCAGCCCTCTCCCGTCGGCGTGGTGGCAGCAGCTCGCAGATCCCCAGGGCTGTGTGCCGGGTGCTGCGCTGTCGGCTGGCGGAGATGTTCACAGGGAGCCTTCTCCTGGTTCTCCTGGAAAAACCGAGAAAATCCCAGGCAGCGAGGTGCTCCCCGGACCCTCTGGCCGGCACGCAACCCCCCGCCCCTTTGCTCCCCATGACCCCTCTGGGAGAGCAGGGGGGCTAACGTCAGGAGCCTCGCAAAGAGCAAAAGAGAGAAAATGCTCTCAAACCCTTCAGTTTATTTTCAGTTCCACTGAATCAGTTAGCATCTCGGCAGTCTCTCTGATGGAGCTAACACTGTGTTGAAAGGAAAACATTTCCAAAGGCATAACGGGGAGCTAGGTGCCTAAATCACATTCCCTTTAATTAAGGAACAAATCTGTTTAAGTTTATATAAAAGATGTGCTGTCAGCAATTCCGTGCCCCTGTTTCCAGCACTGCTGTGAAGCACAGGAAGCGCCACGGCTTCGAATTAGCGGCTGTGCGTAAGCCGAGGTGCCAGCTTCTAATTATTGCCAGATCCGACAGCATCCCCGCGACCGTGGGTTACATCTCCGACAGAGGTTTGACACGTTAATTTCAGCTGTGCCTTTACACTTGTTCAGGTGGAAAATAGAGCAAGTGACCGTCCCCAACACATCGTTAAGCCATGTGTTCTCAGGCCGACTCTCCTTCCCTTTCAGTTCAAAAACTGAGCTAAAGCACACGTGCAGTCCCAACAGCCCCAGGCAGCCACAATCCTTCACTGCACCCCAGGCGGATGCTCTGCCCGGATCCCCTTCCCTAGGCAGATTCCTGAACCTCCTGGAGCCTGGAGAGTGGACGGAGGCGTTTGGATGGGCAGCAAGCTCCGTATGGGGGCACGTGCAATACAGGCAGCACCGAGACTGGGGACACTTTTTAAGTGACTTTTAAAGTCACTCATGGACCAAGCCACCATCAGGGCTTTGAGAAACTTGTCCGTGCAGGACGAGGCTTGCCAAGGGCTGTACAGCTTAGAGCCACGAACTCTCCTGACTCTGAAACTCCACCGTGGTACCAGCATCCAAAAACCTGTCCTCAGGGTCACCAGCTGCTTCTGCTGCGCTGGCCGACCTCTGTAGGGTGGAATCAGTCGCTGGATGTGAACACCAGGAGTATTTGAACAAACAGCAGAAAGCCTCAGCACAGGCGACTGAACATCGTTTCCAAAGCCACCAGTTCCATCTGCAGGATGTGCGATTCAGGAAAATAACGGCGGATAAGGAGTTAGGGTGTTGAGCGCTGGCGGTGCATTAGCTGGGGACACACGGATGGCCAGTGGTGGATTTTCACATTGTTTGTGCATGGAAATGAGCTGTAGTCAGGTGTAAAAAGAAAGAATTCAGGAACACTAAACAAAACGCTGCTGTAAATCCATGTGCACCAGCAGAAACAACCCGAGTACGTGCGTCCAGTGTCTGGGACCTGCAGGAACAAACTCCATTCTGTGCATTAACACCAAAGGGGTTCCTCCCCTCTCCCTGCTCTCGCAGCAGCATGTACAACCCACACATACACATTTCTGTGTGGCGGGCGATCAGCAAAGCTTTCCAGCCGGCAGCAAACACTAACGCAGGCGCTGGTCCTGCCCGAGCTCATGGCTCAAGGCTTTCACCCCTGCAGACCCCAGCACCAATTGTCCAGCTCCTGGGTTTGCTTTTATCTGCCAAACTTTCTTTCATGGCTCCTGGTCCAAAAAAAGGAAATCTCAGGGTTGTCAGACAGAGGAGGAGGAGGCTGATCCAGGATGCAGGTGAGGGTGGCGGGGTCCAAGCTCTGCCAGGAGGTCCGGGGAGGGCACAGGGATGGCAAAGGGTCCCTGTGCCCCACAGGGAGCTGGGGCTCCAGGCTGATGGCTGGACCGTGGCAGTGGCTCTGAACATCACAGCGCTCTGCCCACAATGTGACAAATTTAGTTTAACTATTTTGATGTAATAATGTAATTAGGTAAAAGGGTTCAGCAACCGATTGCATTTCACTAATTTCAGCCATCTGCTTCGACATTTGTTCCGATGTGTGCCAGACTTTGGAGTGTCTTTGCTCTAATAGTAATTAATGAAACTGTTAATAAGCTACATATATCATATTATGCTGCATTAATTTATCAAAGGATAATGTTATGAGACAAATTATATATAACAGTTATAGAAAATGGCTTACATTACTAAATGTTGCACACTGCTAACTAGTTTCTTTACTCTTCCTAATGAATTCCCTAATTAATTTAATGCATACTTTAAGCATAATTTGAAATTTAAAAACATTGCCGGGTCAGGTTTTAACCATCCTCTTTTACGTGCTGTCTGCTTCTACAAGACACATATTAGCCAAACATGACCTCTATGCAAATCACTGGCCCCGCTGCAGTTTCCATTCCCAATCCCAGCGAACGTCCTCGCGTCCCTCGTGTGTCACAGCGCACACAGTGGCGGGGTACTTCACAAGAGCCACGGTGGATCCCAGTTGCTATTTATAACAAAAAATAAGCAGAAACAGCTATTCTAGTCTGTCATTACGTAACCAGCTCCGTTCTAGGGAAAGCTGCTCTCAATCACACATTGTGCAAACAGACATCTGAAAATAGAGCTTTGCCGCCACCGTACACCGAAAACCGCCCTGCCCCAGAATAACAATCTGGAAACCTTTCAAAACAGAAATGTAAACTTTAGCTTCTACATCTTCAGATTTTTCAGCATCCAACCAACACTTTCCTGGTATTTCCCAGTTCTCTGCATCCACAGCTTTGCGTTTCCCCTGCAGAACACAACCATGAACTTTTCTTTCAAAGCCCAAGTTTACGTTCCTGTCTGACTGCGTAATTGCTGCCTGTGGAGACTCCAAGAAAATCCCCCAACTCCCTGGCAGTATGGATGGACTACCCAGGGATTCTAAACTCCATGCTTCCCAAGTTTTTCCTGGCTGAATTTCTATAGGAAGAGAAATAAGCTGTCCCCCCAGTGACTTTCGGACCAGACTGCTCACGGAACGCACCACGACGGCGGAGCTCTGCTCTCTCGACAGGTACACCAGAACCCAGCCTGAATCCGAGTTTTGTGGCTTATTGGTGATTTGCCACCACACCGTGGGACACATCTGTGTTGGTACAGCGCACACACCTACTGCTTCATTACATCAACAGCTTGTATCTGGGAAGGGATTTATCAGAAAGCTGTGGATGGCATCCAGGCGCGGGCTCTCAGCCCTTGTCTTCTGCTCCGTAGGCTCAGCCAGACGTGTCCCATCCTGCCCTCGGTGGACCGCTGTGCTGTCTGGGCTCTGCACAGTCTCTTACGCTCCAGAGAAATACACAATGTATCAGCAAGAGATCATTCCTTCCCCACTTCTCTTTGGACAATTTTTTTTTTACATTAATAAAATACTATACAGAGACCCAGAGTGAGTTGTGACCCTGTTACCTCATCTTCTGGAACACTTCTGGCTGGAAAAACAGTTGAGTTTTCATCCTCAAGCTAGCTTGCTTCTGTGCTTTTCAATCTGACACTCCAGATTATTTTAACGACGCAGTAGCCTCGATCAAATTAATTCCTCCCTACAAAAGCAGCTGGCTTGCGTCAAGGAATCTGTTCAGCTATCTGGAACGTTTATCCTTGCCAAGGAGGAGAGCCAGAGCGCAGAGCTAGCAGGGGGAATGCCTGACCACACCGAAACAGCGGTGACGTTGTCGTGACCTGTGATGCCAAAGCTCAGAGGAAAGTCTCGGGTCTCGGCTGGACCTGCCGGTGACATTCCGGCTGTGGGGGGGGGGGCTGGGTGGGCCCTTCGGTCTGCAGAGGGAC
>NW_010105434.1:0-1180 GCF_000699245.1 Pterocles gutturalis | reverse complement strand
GCCCCCCCCCCCGTCGCGGCCAAGCCATGCTGCGCCCTGGGCTGGCTCCTGGGAGGTCACACAGAACCAACGGCCAAAGCACAGCCCTCGGGTGTGGAGGCTGAGTCCCAGTGCTGGGGACACTGGCCAGGCTGGGACATTGCGCTGGGACATCACGCTGCAGCATGCTCCCAGAGCAGCAAGGGAAGGAACTACAACAAAAGTGAAAAACTGGTGCCAGCGTGGCGAGTGAACCCACGGGCTGTGGTTTCTCTTCAGTTTTCATCTCTAAACCAGAGGTACCATTTAAGTTTAAACTTGACTCCAAGCTTCCTCAGACAGCTACCCAGCTTTTTCCCCTTGTAGCAGTCCTTCTGTAATCTTATCCTTCGCTCCCTCTTACCGAGAGGCCTCAAACACGCAGCATCCACACACTGCTGAAACCAGAACCGCCTGCCACGTCTGAGGGGAGGTTGCTTGACAAAGAAAAGCCTTGGAAAAAAAAAACCAAACCTGTCGTAGCTTTTAAAAGGACACGTTCAATCTCATAATACAACCATTGGCTGGACTTCGGAATTACTATTTTTTGAAGTATTAATATGAATTTATTTTTTTTTCCACTCATTTCTTTTCCTTTCAGTACTCATGTGCACTGCAGTGGGTTGGAGCCCTTTATTTTAAAAAATCTCTTGCTTTGTGATTTGGGATACCACACATTGCTTTTCGTTTTATTAATACCAGAATTTGAGAGAGCTGCAAAACACCGACCAGCTCAGGCTGTTTCCTCTTTCACTTCAGTGCCCTTATCCTGAGTGTTCGCACCGGATGCCCACGCATCACAGCTGATCTTACCGCTCTTTAACCATGTCTGAGCGGCAATGGATGCCACACCGTGCAATGTTGTCCCCGCTCCCGCACTGCACAGCCTTCGCTAATGGAGGGAAGCTGCTTGATGGCGACCCTGGCCTGGGGAATCGAGTGTCCCCGACACGCCGGTGCCGGTGGTGACAGGGTCTCTGCTGGGGTGGCAGCGGCTCCCTGAGCTGCAGTTTGGCTCAGTTGGTGCAATCCGGTCCTGGAGGTCCGGTGTGACACCCCACCATGCAGAGCTGTGACTGGGGCACCTTCGCCCCGAGCAGAACATCTCCTGGACACCCCAACCCTGCCCAGGCGCCCTGCGTGACCACGGCTGCGGGAACAG
>NW_010105433.1:86129-124315 GCF_000699245.1 Pterocles gutturalis | reverse complement strand
CGATCCCTGGGGTACACCACTGGTGACCGTGGTGTAGATATTATTCATTTAAAAAAGAACTCAGGCATTGAGAATGTGATAAACTAGTATGATATTTTGGCACATTTTCCTTTAATGCCAACATAGTGACAATACTGGTGAGGAGACCCGTGGAGAATTAGGGAGCCCAGTATATATATGGGTTCCACTCTGATCCTCGCCATGGTTTTTCTGAAGGTCTTCAGCTCGGTCTGTTCAGATGAGGTTTGATGATGGGAATTATGACAGAATAAAACAGGAAGGAAAAAGTAAAGGTAAACTTGCATAAAAAATTGTTTTTATTTGCTCAGATGGTTTGGGGCAGTAGAGGTGATTTTTAAGAATGCCCTTTATGAAGTTAAGATGTCTTATATCCTGCTGGGCACTGACTTTCCCTTGTTTTGCAGAGAGAGGCTGCAGACGTTGGCAAGATTTATAAGATTCGGATAGGCCATGATGGGACAGGCATTGGGGATGGCTGGTTCCTGGAGAGCATCACGCTGAAGCGCCTTGCCGCCAAGACGGAGTCTGATAAAAAGAAGAAAAAGAAAAAAAAGAAGTCTGATGAGGAGGAAGAAGAGGAGACCAAGGCTGAAGAAGGAATGGATGTCTATACATTTGTGGCACACCGCTGGTTGGCTAAAGATGAGGGAGATAAGGAGCTCGTGGTGGAGCTGGTGCCGGATGGAGAATCTTCCCTGGAGGGTAAATATTAGGGAGAATGTGATGTGTGTGTGTGTGTGTATACAGCAGTTGCATGAAGGATGATAACCACACTGTGATGCTTTACAGGACCATTTATGGCCCCCCAACCATCTCATTGCCCCAGATCTGCAGTGAAGGTTACACCGTGGTTTCATTGATGAGCTCTGGGAGGGAACAGAACTGGTTAAACTCAGGCAGAGGATGGAGGAGACAGCCTGAAATGAGAGTATCCTAAAGGACTGCTATAGGATTCTCCAAGGCTTGTCTGGGGAACTTGGATCACAAATTCCACAAGTTACCACTGTGGCTAGGAGTTTAGCAAGTTTTAGCTGTTTATTTGGTTAATGACAAGGGCTGGAGAAAGATGGAGCCCCTCATGTTTTAAGACACGTGTGGACATTTTTACAAACTCCAGACAAAACCTTTCTTAAAGCTAACTGTGTCAGCATTTTGGGGCTATGTGTTTTCAGGGTGAGCCACAGATCTGAAGAAATATGGCTATTTCTGGGCTCCTCCTGATCTTGCCTTTGTAATTTTCCTTGCAGAGAATACGTACGAAGTCCACGTTCTTACTGGGACTGTGTGGGGGGCTGGGACGGATGCTAATGTCTTCTTGAGCATCTACGGAGTAGAAAGAGGGGACACGGGTGAGCGCCAGCTGAAAAGGTCGAATAACCTCAACAAGTTTGAAAAGGGCCAGGTAATGCATGAACTCGACGCGCTCAAGCGAGCCGAAGGCTGGCAGAGCTCTCTGTTATCATGCTGGCCATTCGTTACCGTCTCTTCTCTGGAAGGCTTAGCTGCTTCTTTCAGTTTCACTCTGAGATGTGTTTTATTTTTTAAATTGATTATTTAAAGCAAAATGCCTCAAAACATTTTTCCAGGGGAAATTGATTTGAGTAAAAAAGCTGAACACCAACTCTACATCGGAGCCACCTCTTGCATCCGCTTCCTGTAAGCATTCTGGTAATAATATTTTCTGCCAGGAATACTTGAAAACCACAAACTTAATATTGGAGAGTATTTATGAGGCAGCTCAAATATGTCAGTATTTAGATTGCAAATATGATTCTAAATGTTCTACTCAACCAGTCAGGGAATAAAAGCAATATTGCACAATTTGCTACAATTACATTATAATCCAATACAATTAAAAAACGTCTCTTGTAGATTGAATATTTGCCTTAAAACTGTTTATGAACAATTAACAAACTAGTATTATAGCCAGGAATTGTTCAAGGAATAATTTTGAATAACAAAAAAATTATATTTGAATAAAAAACCATTTGAATTTAAAAAATTATGGAAACAATAAGCAACCGTGGAAAACTTACAATCAGAAAAAAAGAGCCTCAGGTTGTTAAATAAGCTGTTAGCTGTGATTTATGAGCTTGGCACAGGTGAAACTGCAACCTGCACATGGTTCTTCATTCAGTGGGAACAGCTCCAAGCTGCAAATGTAACTCTCTCTGCTCTTGGGAGTAGAAACCCAAAGTCTACCAACAAGTTAATCACGTTAAGATGTTTAAAGTATTATGATAACAAGGAACATCCTGTCCCACTAATACAGCTAATAAATGAATCTCTTGGTTGTAATAAATGACAAAAGGAAGAAAGCCTGTGGTTTGAAATAAAGCATATGGGGGTGCACAGGAGAGCTTCTGTGGAGTCAATACATTTGTATCCAGTTCCAGATACAGTCTGGAGGAAAATACTAAGCCTGAAAGGAATGAGATGTAGGAAAGATGAGTTAAACCTAGAGGAAGCTGAAATGGGGATGAGGTAAAGAAAGAAGTGAAGAGTTGTGCATCTCCATGGCTGTCACTGCTTTGTAGGAGCCAAGCACGAGTGTTAATGGGAGAGCTCACAGCTCTTGTAGTTACTTTAGCACATCCACCCAAAGAATACAAGGAGGACTTACAAACGGCTTTCTTTTTAATGGGAAAAAAAAATATTACCCTTGGCCATTTACTGCCTTTCTTTCCCCCTTTCTGGGAAACAGTCATTTGCCTCTTGCCTTGTGTGCAGGTGGATGTGTTCACCATCAAAGCCATTGACTTGGGCGAGCTGAAGAAGCTGCGGATCCGCCACGATAACTCTGGTGCTAGCCCAAGCTGGTTCCTGGAGAGGGTAGAGATTGTTGACCTCAAGGAGAGCACCACGTGAGCAGCCTGTCGCACCCTTTTGATACTGTCAGAAAAGGGGGCACGTTCTCAGGAGCCTGCAGAACCACAAGAAGGCAGAGGAGATGCAGAAGGGCATCATACTTACAGGGAGCAGGCAACTTTGGGAAGCCTTGTGATGGATGTGCTGTTATACTGAGTGTGGGGCCATTCTGGGGTACCTTTGTGGAGTTTTTTTATGTCCCAACATCTCTGCAGTCTGGGAACCAGTGGTGTTTGGAAGGAAACCTCTGCGTTTCTGTATTTCTCCTGGAAGGGACTCTCCTTCCTGAAGAAATCTGTTTGCAGAGCCTACACTCATGTTTCCTTTCAAGGCTACACTCTGGAAGTCCCTAGCCTCCCATTTTGTTTGTCTTTTGTACCTAATGCAAAGATCTGGGCCAAAACCAAACCCTGATCTAAGCAAACTCCCATGAACTCTAGTGGGAGGTGTCCCTGCCCATGGCAGGGGTGTTGGAACTCCGTGATCTTTAAGGTCCTTTCCAACCCAGACCATTCGACGATTCTACTATTTTTACAAACATCGGGGTGAGCAAAGCCCAACCTGTTAGAAACCTGACATCCAGACCTGCCTCTGAGCTGGGGCATGCTTGAAGCCACATCCTTAAAAGCTGCCCAGTGCTCTGGTGGGTGGGATTGCTCATAAGGACATCAAGATGGGTCCACTCTTCATAAACGTAAAACACCTGGGAGATCGGAGGTTGCTTCGAGTTATTTAAACTGGGGTTGAAAACTAACAGGAATCAATCATATGCTCGCTAGCCTGTTTATGGATTTAGTTCCCACAAAAATATACCAAAGCTCGAGAATGAAAACAGATGTATTTGTTAAGCTTTGAGTAATTTTGTTTTCTTTAAGTAGCCTCTGATCTCTGCTTATTTCTGTTATTAAAGCCTGTGAAGTCCTGTGTAAGCACTGGGTGCTGCTGTCATTCTTGTAGGTATTATTTCCCATGCCAGCGGTGGTTAGCAGTTGAAGAAGATGACGGTCAGATTGTCAGGGAGCTGGTCCCAGTGGATGAAGCATTTGTAAAGAAAGATTCGGAAAATGATGGCCAGTCTCTTGCAACGCTGGGCCTGGAACAGAAAGGTTTATGTTAGCCTTGTATTTCTTCCAGTTTGGGGTTGGAAAGGAACCAAGTTATTAGCTGTGCTGAGGGTATTAGCAGGGCTGTGAGTAATTCTGCCCTGACCACGAAGTTCTCAGGTGTGGATGAAGTGTGAAGTGCATGTCAGACAGCAAGGAGTAGACACTCCTCATGTTTAGGGATTTAATCATCTGGAAAGATTGGACCCAAAGTGAGAAAGCTAGGGAGACGGATAACATGTTCAGTCATCATCTCTCAACTGAAATGCACGTTTGATGCTAATATCTAAGGCATAAATCCCAGCCCTTTCCCATCATGGACTGGAATATTTAAATGTTTCAACATGAAACCAAAGAGATAAGATGACCAGAGAAAGGGAAGGGACATAAATTTATTTCGCTTTCCATCTTGCTGCTCGTGTTCGTTGTCCTCTGAAATAACTTGGTCTCTCTTGTTTGTAATTTTGCAAAGTAACCACAGAGCAATGACGTGCTCCTGGGTCTGATGCTGAAAGGTGCTGAGAACCCACCACTTCTGCTGCTGTTAAACTCCTTCCTAAGTCCCTCCTCAGATGCTTTTGTATACATTAATATTTTCCACAAATTGTATAGCCAACAAATTTCTGCAAATTGTTTATCCCTTTGGTTCAGGAGGACTTTCTGGCTGAGGAGCATTATGGAAACGTGTCTAACTATGGAAGAAAGGTGCTGGTTTGGAAATCTTGAGTAGGTTTTTGCAGCACAGTGAAGACTGTATTAGACTTTTCCACTATTTTTATGAGTCTACTGTGCTTGTTAGATGATGATGTGATAGAAACCTCCCTAATGATGCTATTGGGAAGGGTGTGTTCGTGAATAGGAACTGTATATGTCAAAGCGCACATACCTTCTGGTATGTGTTATATGCACATACATTATCTGGTGCTATTAGAATAAAGGGGTAGTGGAGATTTTAATGAAATAGTATAGGTAAAGGTAGCTTTGAGGAGCCCTAGAGGTTTCTAGGAAGCAAATGGGAAAGGTTGAGCACATTTCTTATCTGTAGATATGCTGACAATGTACAGAATGTCTGGAGTAGCAAAAGACCCTGCAACCAGACAGCCCAGCTCACCCCAGGAGCTGCTGCAGCATATGGCAGGAATTAGAGATTACAGCGCAGCTGCCATCGGTCAAAATAAAACACAAAGCAAAACACATGCATTGAAAAGTAGAGTGAATTCCTGCTCTGACTTCACACTCTTAAATTAAGATATTTTATCTGACAGCTAAATCAACAACATACACTGTGAAAGTGAAAACTGGGGACAAGAAGAATGCTGGGACGGATGCCAACGTCTTCATCACTCTCTATGGAAGTAAAGACGATACAGGTATGGCTTCATGTGAATGGAAAAGGATAGCACCTCACTGCTGGATACCTGAAAAGACAGGTCATGGTTTCCTTTTGTTTCCTCCATACCCGTTTCTTACCCCTTTTTAGAACAACTTTGTGTTCTCACTCTCTCTACATCGTGATAGCTGGGGGCACGCCACCAGCTGCTGTAAATCACTGTCAGACTGTGCGGTGCTGATTCACACCAGCTGCCGATCTAAGGGCCTTAATTTCAATTATAGAAACAGCGCAGTTGACTAGGACTTACATTACCGAGTGGTGAATGCGGTGAATTGCTTCCCTCAGCAGTGAATCAGCATGCTCCCGAAACACAGCTCTCCTCTGCCTCTTTGAGTGGCACAGAAGGATTTTAATCAGCTGATGAGCAAACCCTCTTGGAAAGAGCCGAGCTGTGTGTGCAGTGACTTGGATGCTTATGAGAGTGACAGGGAACTGATGGGTAGGACCCAATTCTTTAGCTGAGAACACGGCACAAGAGCATCCTCCCTGTGGCACTGCCAGGGGATCACTCAAGAAAGGAATTATGTACGTTTTGGGTGTTGATACAGATTTGGGTTCAGAGGGAGGGAGGAACAAAGCTCAAGATGAGATGAAAAGCCATTTTTTATGTTTTAGCCACTTCACCTGTTCCTCTGTTGACATGCCCAGAGGATTTGTTTCACATGCTGAACAATGTCCTTTTGCATCGCCACAACAGGGATAGTCAGCCTCAAGGCCTCCAAGACGAACAAGAACAAATTTGAGCGTGGGAAGGTAGATGAGTTCACAGTGGAGTCTGTGGACATTGGAGACCTGAAAAAAATCAAGATAGGCCATGACAACAAAGGTAAGACAATCTGCTGTGTAATGTAGTGTTTCTAGCGCCTTGGGCACGTTGCTGTATAAAATAACCTGCCTCCAAGACCCCAAATGTAATTTACCTTTTGGTGACAGATCCTTGCTGTCACTTTGGCTGTTGCTGCTCCTATCTTTACTGCTAAAACCATTCCCATGACTGTGGCAATATTGGCACAGTGGTGGCAACCTGCAGGTACCTCTCTCTCTGTAAGAGGCTCTTTAGTTTTGCAGCCTCATCTCTAGAGAGATTTCCCGTATATCACAAAACCTGGTAGTTTTTCTTGTTCCACATGGGATCTATAGACTTGTCTTGTTTCTTTTCTCAATATTTTTGTTGTTTTCATCATCAAGTGCTAACCTCTTAGACATAGATGTGTCTTTACTTAAAACCAGGGGAGCGGTGGGAAGACATATGGATTCCTTCCCTAAGGGGCACCCCAAAGGGACATGTTTGTTGATAACTCCTCTGTCTTACTATAAAGGCAAATTAATCCAAGTGATGGAGTAATTAGCACTTCCCCATGCACATCTTTAACCCAATGCATATAGAAATGTAAAGCACACTAGCGCAAACCTGGTCAATCACTTGCAATCACCTTTACGGTATCTATTCTATTTTTTCCATTGTCAAAAGAGAGGAAGATTTATTTCTCAGAGGTGTGGAATGCAATGATTCATTTGTTGTTGTCTATAAAGGCTTGAGGGTTTATTCACTGTTATCTCTCCAACCACAGGTAATTCAACTGGCTGGTTTCTGGAATGGGTGGAGATTGATGCCCCATCCCTGGGACAGTGCCTCAAGTTCCCTTGTGGCCGTTGGCTGGATAAATCAGAAGATGATGGAGCCATTGAGAGAATGATCTTCCCTGCAGAACTGCAGACAACAGAATATATCCCATGTGAGCTGCATGTCATTTCCCCAGGATAACACCCATCATTACAGAAGATAAAATCTCACTAGCTCATGCAGTTTTATAGGCTTGGCCTCTCCCTTGAATTGACTTTGAAAAATTTATAAATACAGCACATGCCAGCTATTCCAGTTACTACAAGAAGGTTCCTGTGGGTAGTCTAGCCTAACATTTCCTGTATTTCCCAAATCAGAGAGTCATTAGAAGCCATGTGGCTGTGTACAATAGAGTCTTTTTGCTCCCTCTGGCCCTTTCATCTCCAAGTCCTGAGCCCATTCCAAGATGTCTTCCTTGTCTCCAGTTTCCGTTTGTTCTTGTTCCATTCTAATATTGCTGTTTCTATTGTCAAAGCAAACACTTTGGTCTTGCTTCCAAGCCTTGATTATCCCAGCGCCTTTGGCATTGTACACCCCTCTCTTGCTGAAAGACCCTCTTCCAGAATTTCTTCAGCATGATGCTCTTCTGAAAGCATTGCAGCAGTCTGACTCTTTTAATGTTTTCCAATTTTTTCCTTACTCTTCACTTCACTCCCTTCTAAATTAACATTTGGGGTAAACCCAGTGTGTTTTGGGAGCTCCTTCTGAGTACTAAGCTAATAATTTTCAAGTCTGCTATGGCACCTCAAACTCTTCTCTTCAGGCAACTTCTTTTCCTGTCTCCAGAATGCTGAGAACCAGATAACATGGCTTTCTTGAAATAAATGACTGGAAACATTATTTTCCTTATTTTGTAGCCCTCTCTTTCCTTTTTCACATGTGTGTCCTTGACCGTGTGCAGGGGTCCCACAGCCCTGGGACCATGTTTGGTTTGCCCCTCCTTGATCTGCCTCATTTCAAGTTGTTGGCAAATGTTTCCTGGCCCACCTTCAGGGGACTATCAAAATTGCCTTTTCCCTTTGTTAGGTTGGATGTCACAATGATGAGGGACGAAGTCTGGAACCTAAGAGTTGATTTACACCCCATGCTCTGCTAGGTGCTTCCTAGGTCACTACGGAGCAATAATAAGTTATTCACATCAAAGCTGTCTCATGGCATCCCTCATTGTATGCATTGAAGGTATCAAAAGCCTTCCCTCCTGCAGTTCCTTATTTAGACATCAACAGCTGGAGCTGTCCAATCTCTCTTTTTCTGCCTCAGTTTCCTTCTTCATAAGTAGTTGTGAGAACAAGTACACAGAAGACTAGCAACTGCTTTGGCTCCTCTTTTTTACTGTCATTAAAGGTCTCTTTCACACTGGCTGATCTACCCTCCGATGTCCAGATCCTCACATTCTGCAGTCTATAAGCTAAAATAATCTTTATTCTCAGAGGACCTGCTAACGTCATCTCTTTGTGCCTCCCTCATGCATTGACCAAACTGTTTTTTATTTCTCATGTCTTGTTTTCTTTATCTAGACTGCCTGGAGCACAGGAATGCTTACTCATTGCTCTCTTCCTCACTTTTTTTCAGTCAACTGGAAGACATAACAGTCTTTATGTTTGAAAAAAAAAATTGATAGATAATGTGAAAAAAAAAAGATAGATATAGTTAATGTGTTCATAAGAGTGAATATAACCCAGAGACCTTGCATGTGCTTCTCATCAGGTTTTTCCATTTTATCCCAGTTGATATATATTTTGATGCAGATGTTGACTATGTAATTTATTAATATCCTAGTTTATGCCAAGGATTTAGGAGTTTCTAGCATTTGAGTGTAGATTTCATATAAACCTGAATTTTGTCAGCAGTCCACATTCAGCATTTGAAAATAGTTAAGCCTCTCTGGCAAAAAAATGTTGCACCAGACTCGGTCTCAGCTTAGGCTGTTTCGCCACTTAAGCCGTTTCCCACTGTGCTATTTACCGCATTCCGCTTTCCTAACTCTTAACCTGGGGGCTTCAGTCTGCCAGAAGTAACTAAAAAGGTTTGATTTGTCTTAGGACGACTCGTGCCAAAATCGTTCCGCGCAGAACAAGCGATGAAAACATGTCATCGGCAGCCCAATTAAAACCGTGCCTGTGGGGACACAACTTTGAAAGTGCCATGTGAATGAAATGGGAGCCTGACAGCTGAAAGTTGTGCTGCTAGCGACCTTGTTACGGTGCCGCTTTGCTGATTCAGTTCTAAGCTGCCGTTAATGTTCCAGCAATACAAGCAAGCGCTGTGGACTTCAGCAGAGATAATTTTTAATTCATAATGCGTAGCATGTGATTTTTGGTCTCCAGGATTATTTTTTTTCCCCTCCTACATATTGGAGAAACTATTCCAGATTACCTGCAGCACAGCAGAGCAGATTTCGTTGGGTTGGGCAGAAAGAATATTAAGTACCTCCAGGCTGACTTCTCTGTAGAGGAAAACTTCTTCATCCCTGTTCTCCCAAGAGCTGTATTTAGAGAGCCAGGGTTTTTAATGAATGATTAGTCCCCAATACGCATAATCAGAGTTATTCCAGCAGTAACAGACGTAGTGCCAGAAACCTTCTCTCTACCCTAGCTGAGATGCTGAAGCTGAAATATAACGCAAAGTGCTCTAATGGAAATAGCAAAGACACAGCGTAGGAGGATGCAGACGACAAGCAGCTGAGAAGGTTGTAGTGAGGGATGGAAATGGTGGAAGCTGGTGGTGGATGGGAGAGTCATGGCCAGGAGTAGATCCTGGTGACAGTGCTGGGTGGTGAAGGCTGTGCTTACCGATAGCGACATGCACTACAGGGATTGTGCCCCAGTCTTACCTGGCATTTTCCACCTCTAGATTTCAGAAAGGGTTTAAAAGAGATAGGGATGGGGTTCAAGTTGCCAAATGGCGCACCTGAATTAACATGTCCTCATGGCAGTGGAGTGTCTGAGTTCCCGTTACCATCCATAAGTGTTTGGTCATTCATAGATGGTGGATTTGGAGAATGATTCCTCTAACCCTGAGAAAGATCTCTGCATTTGCTTGCCTGACTCTTCAAACTGCGTTGACTTTAGTGGTTACATCTGGAGATGTGCACACCTATTTGATGTGCAGGCTTCTGAACATAGGTCCCTGTGAGCTAAACACCATCTCAACTTGGAAATCAAGGTGGGAAGTGACTTGACTAAGGACATTCAGGAGCCAGGAATGGAGCCCCAGTCTTATTCCTGGGTCAGTCTTATTCCTGAGGAACTCAGGACTGAGAAGCTGTGAAGGTAGAAAAGGACAAAAGGTGGCATCAGATTTTGGGGTCATGGAGCATTCTGGAGAAACCAAGGGAATAGAACAAGGAAGTATTTAGGGGCTTGATCCTTACTGCCCTGTGTTCGCCAGTGATCTGATAGTAATTTACACTGTTTGCCTTGGTGTTAGGGAGGAAGTGGTAGTAAGAGAAAACTAGATCAGAGTGGACATCAGAGGGTTTTGTTTATTTTCCTTACGATTGACTTTTGTCACTTGTTTAGTAAGGAAAGTCATAGCTTTTTTACCAACAAGGTTATCTTGAATATTTATATATGGCTTCCAGTTGGCTTAACTTCATCCATCTGCCTAGTTGCTCAAAAAATTAATGAATTAATGTTTTGCTTTAAGACTTGAGCTGTTGAAGTAAATCCTTTTTGCATAACTTTAGATGGCAGGTATAAATATACCAAGAGCTTTCTGATCATGTGATTAACCCTAAAATCTCAGTAAGTGAACATGCATCAAGGTCAATCTACCTTATAGGGTTAAAGGAAATTCTAATTAAAACGATAACTAAATGACCACAAGTGTGTGATTCCTACCCTCTCCTCTCTAACTGTTGAGTTTTCGAATCCAGATTTATTTTCATTAAAATGTTCTTAGGAGCGTTGGTATGCTGCTTACTAACTTTGTTTTAATTTTCTGCCATTTCCTAATTTAGTTGTTCCTTACGAGATCACGGTCTACACCAGTGATATCTTTGGAGCTGGCACGGATGCAGACGTCTTCATTGTTCTCTACGGAAGCGATGGGATCTGCACTCAGCAGAAGTCCCTGTGCCTCAACAAGAGAGAGCAAAGGATGTATTTCGAAAGGAACTCGGTGAATCAGTTCATTGTGGAGGTAAGATCAAAGATGCTCGCTGTCATCTTTGGTTGCCCTGAGGAGCCTAAGAAGAGAAGATGGAGTGAAGTGGGAATTTTTGTTCTTTCAGAGAAAGCTATTCCGTTCTTTTACTTGAGAAAGTGGGTTCAAATCTCCTTGCTGCAACAGACTTGCTGTGTCCTGGAGCAGATCTTTTTTCATTGACCTCCAGTTAGCAGCAACTCAAAGTTATAACATATAATAACATATCAGCAACTCAAAGTTATAATATATAATAACATATTCCATTATATTACTCATATTTTGTATAACATATACATATGAGTTTGTGAGAGGCAAAAATATAGGCAGCCCTACTCTGGCCTGTCCTTTTGGTACTGCTTCTCATCCTCACCTTCCCTCCCTGGATGCAGCCCCAACACTGACTTTGTAGAGGGCCTTACAACCTTCCCTGTGTTTTGAGTTTGTTTTTGTAAAATAATTGAAGGCAAATCTTAAACGAAGCTTTTTAACAAGTTAAAATGCTTGCATACATGTTACATGACATGAATTATAAAATGAACCCCCAGTGTGATTCCTTAAAAACAAAGACCAAGACTTATGTTGGTGGAGCTTCCAGACAGTTTTTCATAATAGAAGTTGCATTAATCCGTAGGTATAAATCTTAAACTGAGTGTTACTGTTATTTCTTTATTCCATAAGATTTATTTGAGGTTCGGCAGAATCTGAAGCATCAGTACTTTTCTTAGATGGAGTGAGTGAAAAGGCAGTTTGTTCTCCAGATTTATAACATCGTATTAAACTGTCCCCAAACTTCGTTCTCTCTTCATCAGTTCCTCTTGCTGCAGGAGATGGAGACGAAGCAAAACATATTTTTCTTTCACCTACTTGTGTAGAGCCACAATTTGGAGTTCAACAGACCTTAAAAACAATCTGAGTGTCTCAGGAAATACAAACTGAGATTCAGCCATTTGTTTTAGAGTTTTTAACTGTCCCTAACTTTTCTTAATTTGCAAAAGAGGCAAAAAAAATCAAAGACTGGTCTCAACTGTGAGCCCAAGTGATGTTTTCCTGGAGATGCATTCGGCAGAATGGAGACCCCTTCTTTAACATGAATCTTTACTAGTCAAGGCTCACTTCAGTGTTATGTATCGATTAAAAGCCTCCTTGAAAGATGAGTAATTTGGACAGGACAAAGGAGGAAGAAAATAATTTTCCTCTAGTGTATAGTTGCGTGCATGCATGAGTTTGGATCATTTAATTATTTTGCAACTGATGCTTCTGCTGCCTAAAGCCAGGGCAGGGCTGGTGAGGTCAAACCCGATTTCTATGGAGTGGGAACTCCTTGAGTAGGGCAGTCAGTCTTATTGAGTCCTGATGTCTTTGCTTCAGTATGGAGCAATTCTGTTTGTTGGAAAAGAAGGGAGTAGTCTCCAGTGGTGCAAATTGAGATGTTCTGTTTTCTCATGTTTCCAAGAAAAAAAAGACTCCAAGTCCCTATGGACAGAAGGACAGCTCAGTGGGCTTCTCTTATGTGCAAAGGAGGTTTGCAGCCAGCCTTGTGTTTCTTTTAAAGGACAATTATACAAAGGCTTGCACTAAAATAACCAAAAGCTATTGCTTAGGAGCAAATACCATTTTTCCTGTTCAAGCCTTTGGAAAGGAGGTGGCTTAAAAGTGATGAACTTGTGACAAATTATTCAAGTAGTGATAAAAAACCAGCAGCCACTTCACAAGATAGTGATCCTGTTGATTTGCTCAGAATGACGTTGGGATTCTGTGGCAGAACAGGAGAGAGATAATATAAAATGCCAGGCTGTTAATGTTTGACCTCAAAGCTATTCTTCCAGTGTTATGAGTGCAAATAAGTGTTTAAAAGGGAAAGATGTCTAAAAAGAACAATTTAACATGCAGTCATATTGCAGTTTCTAAAAAATTCTCTTAATTCCCACTCACACAGAGAAGCCTGGGATGCAGGATCTCATACAGTGGGTAGTTGTATAGAGCAAGATTCCAGTTTTGGAAGACAAGTTCAGGGAAACTCTTTAGCTAAAATGCAAGTTAGCGAATAATTGGCATCAAAGTTAATATTTGCTCCCTTGAGACTTCATACAGACTGGAAAAAATAGGATACAAGCTAAAGAAGTGCCTCAAAAGTCACCTGTTGTCCATGCCACAATATTTCTTTTTCTTTTTTTTTTTTTTTTTTTTTCTTCTTTCTGTAGCTGGAGGATGTTGGTGACATTATCGAAAAGATTCGCATAGGACACAAGGGTGGAGGACTGAACTCTGGGTGGCATTTGGACCGTGTAGCGATTCGGAGGCTGTTGCCAAATGGAAAGGTAGGCTGCGAATCCCAGCGCTCTGGAATATGTTTCCGTTAGCAGCCGCTTCCATTTCCCAAAGCGCATCTTCTGTGTATGAAGCGTGATTAGCAGTGAAAAATGGCTCCCTAAAGAGCAATGCACACTAATGAACTTGCTAGAGCTTGGGGATCTGGGGACAACAAACATGTATTGCCATGTTTTATTCTTCAAATGTTGATTATAAATCTCTGCAATCATTGCTTTTTAAAAAATGCAGGTTTTATTATTCTTATTTTGACCAGAATGGAGCTATTTCCTCCTGGCAGTGAACGTGATGTTCTTTCTCAACAGTTTGGAGGCCTTCACTAATCTTTATCTTTTGTGTGAAGGGGCAATCTGCCTGCTGGGTTTGGAGGCAACGTTATCATGGTTTGCCTGCTAGACTGAGAGGGGAAATTCCTGACTTTGTACCCATGGCTGTGCAAATACAGCTAAAGAATTACAGGGTTGAGAAGATGCTCCTCTGCTGCTCTGTACCACTGTTGCGCGACACCCTGGAGTGCCCAGGGCACAACAGTAGGTTTAAATGAGATATTAGTAAGAAATATTTTCCTGTGCAGGGGGTGAGGCAGTGACCCAGGTTGCCCAGAGAAGCTGTGGATGCCCCATCCCTGGAGGGGTTCAAGGCCAGGCTGGATGAGGCTTTGAGCAACCTGGGCTGGTGGGAGCTGTCCCTTTCAACCCAAACCATCCTGTGATTCTACGGTTAAGGCAGTGCAGCCAGACTGGTCATCTTGATCTCATCCACAAAAGAAACTGTTCCTCGGCCCTGCTTTCAGATGCTGGCTGTAGGAACAGGAATGAGTCTGGCTGCAAGTAAGTTCTGAAGAAAACTGCCTCTTCAGGACCAGTTCAGAATTGGAGCAGTAGCTGTGTTTGGGAACAGCTGGTCTCTCTCACTCTGTCTTGTCCTTTCTACGCTTGTTCTGAAGGGATGTCACCTTTCATCTCCACTTCAATGCTCCAGTCTGACCTCTTCTGAAGAGACTTCTATCAGGGATTGTTGTAAGCATGGCTTGGTCAGTCATGGTGAAACTTCTTATCTTGCTTCCTCCTTCAAAATTCCCAAGGTGTGTTTTATTCTCTCTGCCTCATGATCAACACAAAGGTCTGCCTTGAACCTTCCTCGTCATGCTCAAGCCTTTCGTAGAATCACAGAATGGTTTGGGTTGGAAGTGACCTTAAAGATCATCGAGTTCCAACCCCCTGCCATGGGCAGGGACACCTCCCACTAGCCCAGCTTGCTCAAAGCCTCAATTTTCTACACCTACAGTTGACTGAGCACTTTGGGAAGGTCCTAGGAGCTCCATGTCAGGTGGTCTTCCGTTAGCCCAATAAGGGGCTCGGGGCTGTGTGGCTCTGCAGTCATCACAGCAGCCTCAAAGGACAGCTGGTGAGAAACCTGGGAAGGTGGAGGAAGTGAGGAAAGCCATGAACGTCTTAAAAACGGAGAGATTTACAATTCTGCTGATCTTTTGATTATGGCATTGGAAAAAAAAAAAGAAGAAAGCATAGCACTGCATGATGCCGCTGATCAGCCGCAGGATATTATGACCTGCCACAGGATAGCAATATGCTGCCAAGGCTTCTAAAAGCTGTGCTACCTGATTAGACTGCTAAGAGGTGCCTACATGTATCTGTAATGCTGCAAAAGAAAAATTAGGTCAGTAACTTTTCAGATTAAATTGAAAGCACTTGGGTAGGAAACTAGGATTGTTGCATGCCAATAAAGCTCTGTCTTAGCATGTCAGTTATATCTGATAATTATATTTCATGTGCTACAACGTGGAGAAGGATGAAGCGCTGACTTCCAACACACTCTCAGACTCTGCCACTAGCTTAGGGCCAGGCTCAGACTCTAGTGAAAGCAATTCTGATCGGAGCAGCAAGAGGATTTTACTGTGGGTAACACAAACCGGCGCACTTTGCGTCACTTAAATATTAATGCAATCACTAACAAGGAAACTCCAATAAAAACGGTGGCAATGACATGGTGATTAACAGTAATGATACAATTAACTCTTGCAGTAACTGCACATTATGCCCCACTGTGTAGGCACTCGAGTCCCTCGATACCCCATTACTGAATAAACAGTGTTCATATCAATGACACGTACAGACAACATTATCAACGTTTAGGAGCAGTTAAAAGCTTCAGTGAGAGACGTAACTGAAGTGGGATCTCTACTGCGAGGAGAGAGTTCCAGCACAGAAGCATCCTTCTGGAAAGCCCTCTCTTCCCAGACTGTAGGTACTGTAGACACTCCATCACACAAACCCCTTGGAGGGGTTCAGCTCCTGCACATCAACTTGTCTGGGATGTGTGCATGGTGGTATGATGACCTGTTCATACCAGGTTAGCAGGTGAACCTTTGATCTTAGGTGGGCAACCTTTTCCTCCCCAGTGACGCTGTCAGGGAAGACAGGATCCAGCAGCTAAAGGCAGCCATACACAGCGATAACTATATTTAATATTGCTACAGCGAGAGCTAGTCCCTTCTTTAACTATTTATTGATACTTTTGTATTTAAGTAGTAAAAATAGTGAATAAAGGACCCTATATTTTTTTGGTAAATAATTAAATGTGAGTAATTAAAGTATTCATAGGCTTTAAGCTGAAAGAGGGTAGATTTAGATTGGATATTAGAAGTTTTTTTCTGTACAGGGGGTGAGGCAGTGGCCCAGGTTGCCCAGAGAAGCTGTGGATGCCCCATCCCTGGAGGGGTTCAAGGCCAGGCTGGATGAGGCTTTGAGCAATCTGGGCTAGTGGGAGGGGTCCCTGCTCACGGCAGGGGCGTTGGAACTGGATGATCTTTGATGTCCCTTCCAACCCAAACCATTCTGTGATTCCGTGATTCCACATTATATGTGAAAGTGGTGGCACACAGAGTACTGGAAACAGCAGAAAGCTCCTGTGCTACTTAGGAGAGAAATGCTGAAGTTGCCAGTATGGAAAGGGCCATTTTTTCTTCCTTTAATGTGAGATTAAAACTAATTTTTTTTCTTTTTCTGTTCAGACTTGTGGGCTCTGCAAGTTGCATGACGGCTCACGGCCCTTTCTTATGGAGATATAGCCTGGGGTGCCCAGCACACAGAAACCTCCTGCCTCTTACCATCTTGGAGGCTTTACAGGAGTCTCTTCGTAATGAGTAGTCTGGGGTTGATTTTTGTTTACCAACTGGAAAACACATGTTCTATTGTTTTTGTTTGTTTGATGATAGAAATCATACTTGTTTCCACCAAAGTGAAGTCAAAACAAAAGATCAAAAAATTAAATCGCTATTTTTCTCCTCTTAATGCACATATGGGAATTGTCTGGAAACCAACTAGAGTCACAGAATTATGGGCAAACTCTTGAAGTATTGACTCAGAAAAAAAAACCTTACTGACTTGTCTTTTCCAACCTTAATGATTCTATGATTCTATGACTTCAAAGAGAATACTGCCTGAATAAGGATTGAAGAGGGATTGCAGGGTCTCAGTAAAACACAACTTCAGCTGGAATGGCGTAGTCCTGATTAGGAATTTGCAAAGTTGAAAACCGGGAACAGTAGAGATCTACTGAACCATACAGCCCATCTCACTCAACCATTGGGAATACTGTTCTCTGCTACACGCTCAGTGCTTCTTCTGAGTCCTCAGATGTCCTCTTTCTGGAGGGTATATATTTCTATAGACCATTTCAGCTCTGTATTTACATACATATGCATACATACATGAGCTGAAAAACCTTGCCTACATGCCAGAGAAAAGCTAACATGTTCACTTTTTTTAGAAGTGATTACCTCTGTCATGTTTTCTTCAGGGCTCAGAAACTGTCACCTTTCCATGTGAAAGATGGCTTGCAAAATCTGAAGACGACGGTGAGATTATCAGGGAACTGGTGCCGTCTGATATTTTCACTGAAAAACTCATGAAGGATGGGACACTCAAGCAGATAGAGGAAGAAGTTGAAGACCCGTTAGAAGGTAATGTAATCCTAGGCGTAAGTAGGAACCTGTTCATCTGATTTTTTTGAACAAAACATTTGGATGTGTGGTTCAGGCAAATGCAACGCTGGTATGACTGTTCACATTTCCTTCCCTTCCTGTTCTCTGGCCTCTCTTATACCTGAAGAGCAAACTGAATTCAGCTGCCATCTTCATTCTTGGTTCTTGCGTCTGGCAACAAGATGATTCAACAGAGAAAATCATTCCTCTCCCTGTTTCTTTTCCCTCAGTGTCTGATTTGCATTTGTGGTACACCATCGTCAGGGTGGGATTTGTACGGGTTGTGTTTTCCATCACCAAGGGAAGAGGTGCCTTGCTGTAAGGAAGCCTAGAGACTTTGCACTGTGCCCTTAGAAGGGAGAAGTGTGCTCTTTCCTCCTGTTAGGAGGTAAATTACATGTTACATGGTAGCTCATGGGAGAATTTTTTTTCCGCATAGAGGCAAAGACAGTTTTAATATCAATTAGTAAGCAACATGACTGCTAGATGCCTGCATGACATTTTCTTTAACTTACTAACTTCTGTTTCTTTACCTTGCGTTAGTTACTGTGTGCTAACTAACCTCGGTGACTCATTTTTTTCCTTCTAAAGGCAAAGTCTTAAAACAAGTTTTACAATCTGTGGAATAGGATTTTTGGATAACGGAAGATTTCTTTTGGCTGGGAGCTAAGGCTAGGTTTGTGAACTTTTGCTTTAGATATCAAATATCTGGGACGGGAATTATATCTTCTGCATCTCTATGAGTCGTTGTACACCTTGGGCATTGACACAGTGTAAATGATACCAATGGAAAACCAGCATGTGGTATTCTGAGGATCATCTTTTGTACAGTAGACAATATTTCAGTCCTGAATGTCTCTAGAACTGGCAAGAAAAAACTAAAGAGGGATGAATTGACTAATTAGAGTATATACATTTCTTCCTTCATTACTAATGTCGCAGTTGTACCTCAAATATGAAGCTGTGACTCTCTAGGACAGAATATGAAGAGGCAAAACAGAAAACCTGTCATTGCACCTAGCCTGATGGATGGTCGTGATCCATTTCTTAGTGAAATCAATGACAATCTTTCATGGACCATAAAGCAGAATAGACCCTGTTTTATTGGGAAAGCTAAGCACAGAAGAAAAAGGCAATATAGGTATTGTCTTTGATGCTGTTCATGTACAAAGAAGAATACTGACTCAGACTTTGTGCCTCTTCCTCATTTGCATTGCCCTGAGATTTGCAAGGAGGCATTCTCCAGGGCTCGTATGCCACCAGGGTAATCAGAAGCTTGTACAGTTCTTAATTGTTTTCCTGGAGAGGATGTTTTTGGTAAATGTTTGTTTTCCCTGTGTAATTGGGGAAAAAAAAAAAGGTAGCAAAATAAAAATAGGAGTATTTAACAGGTTTAGTAAAGCGCATTACTAAAGATTTGATGAGGTTTTATTGGATCATTATTGAACAAGCTAAAGAGAAAAAGGGTATTTAAACAGTACAGCTCCAACACTTCCTTAATTAAATACTCTCTCAGCAAAAGGACTCAGAAACCTGTTCTCCTTCTGTTTGGGGAATTTATAGAGATACATGCCATTAACTCTGGAAGTAATTGCACATCTGAATCCCTGGATTTTGTTTATGGAAGATGGAGTATTAAGAATTCACAACACTGAATCACTTCTCAGCTGTAGGTCCCTTGAGCCTCAGTATTGAAAAGGTGCAGAGCCTCCCTCACCTCTATCAACTTCTCATCCTGTAATAAGCACAATGTTTCTTTGCATTTTTATGTGATCAAAGCAAAACACACAGGCATTGATTAGATGGAGAAAAGGAAAGTCAGCAGATTTCACCCCAGTGATTCCCCAACCTTCCGATCATTACCAGAAGCAGGGAAGGATAAAGCATACGGTATTTTAAACTGAGTGATGAGCAGAAAGTTTTGGGACCATTTTCTTAGGTAAATTCGGTGTCTAAGACAGACCTTGGTAATTCACCTGGCCAGAAATCACGTCTCCGTTTCTTTCTGCAGTTCACACGTACAAGATTAGCGTGTTCACTGGAGATATCTATGGTGCCGGCACAGATGCTAATGTTTTCCTAAACATCTACGGAGATCTGGGGGACACGGGAGAGAGAAAACTCAGCAAATCTGAAACGAATTTCAACAAGTTTGAAAGAGGACAGGTACAAAGGCAATGGGTTAATAACTCTATCCATTTCACAGTCTTTGACCAAACAAGTCCATGACTGTCTTTCTAGGATGAGTTTTCCTATGAGGGATGAATTGATTGGTTCCATTTATGATGTTCATTGCCTCTTAAAATGCTTGGTATGGATTGTCAGCTGGGTGTTATGACTGGCAGGTGCTACAGTGAATGGGTCGATGTTTCTGTGAATTTACTGATAGACAAATTATGAGCTTGGTCCCTATGAACTGGCTTGAATTGTTATCTCAGATTTGAGAGCACACAACACCTGAGGTCTCTCACTCCCATAGCCTCTGTGCAATTGGTTTGCCCGTACGTAGTGTATATTGTAATTCAACAAATAAATCGATGGGACCTAAACTGTCTCTGTGTTTGACAAAATAACTCCAAAAGTGGTGCAATGTGGTCAGTCCATGAGTTACATTCACAGCCTCGTACGGAGATACTCAGTTATAATGATGGCAAAGATCTGTATTGTCTTTACAAATCTAACTGGATTAGAAAGTCTTACATAGACTTAAAAATCAGATGTAAAATTCCAGGAATGCAACATATAAAAGTGACATTTTCTGCAGCTCCCCTCCCAGCAGAAGCAGGCTTCGAAACACTTCCCCACAGAACAGCTTTAGTGCACAGCTATGCCTCTAAAGGTTACTGCAAGGCTTTTAATCAAACACCGTCATGTGAGACGAAATTTAAACACATATTGTGTGCTCTGTAGCCTCTGTTTGCTTTTGTTCAGTAGACGATCTGTTGAGAGCTCGTTAACACAAGCAACCGCTATTGAACACCCTTGCAGGAGGATACGTTTACCCTACAGGCTGTGGACCTTGGCATTTTGTACAAGATCAAAATTCGTCATGACAATAGCATGTTCAGTCCTGACTGGTTCCTGGAAAAAGTAGAGATCCTCGATGAAACCACAGAGGAATCATTCATTTTCTTATGTGAACGCTGGCTCTCTAAAAAGAAAGAGGACAAAAAGATAGAGCGTACGCTCTACGAACAGGTACGGTTACGGCTCAAAGCTGGGATCAATGCTAGTATAAATATAAAATGATTGACTATCTGGTTAAAGCCCAAGACAGATCTTTAGGCATTTATGCTTTTTGACTTGTCCAGAATGAATTTGTGATTTTCAGACAAGTGCTGAAAGCTTGGCCACTCTCAGCCCAATATCACTAGCTCTGTAATTCGCAATTTCAACAAAAAAAATTGAGTCTAAGTGAAACTCTTCAGCTGAGAGTCAAAGTATCTTGCTGGTGCACAGTAGAGAATATTTCCCTGCTGCTCTCCTTGCTGTGACAATAAAGTAGATTAGTTATGAGTCCCAAATACTGGGTCCTTTGACTTCATCCTCTCTGGACTGGATGGGTTTATCTTTTCAGCTCTTTCTTCCACCAATGACAAACATTAAAAATCTGGTTTCTTTGCTACTGCTCAAAGCACTGAATGTTTTTTTTAGTGAAATGCCCTTTTTACTTGCACGTTCTCTGTTGCTTTATCAGGCTAATATAGCTAATTGGAATTTGAGGTACATGCACTAATTAAAATTAGCAAACAAGATTAATAGACCTCTCTTGCTTCTATACAGTGAAGGCATAATAAAGGAGCTGATTATAAGTTCATTGTATTTAAGGAGTCTACTTTGCAAAATACAGGGACAATTTAATTGACAGTTACCATGAAAATTATCATCCATGGAATGGGGACAGACTCAACCTGAATATAATAGAATGGATGGAAGAAGAGTTGCGCCATGGATGAGTATTGCCATAGGCCCCTTCATAAAATCGCAGCAGACAATGCTATGAATTCTTGTGGTCACACTTAACCTGCTATTCGTATTAATTCATAATGAGGAAAAGCTAATCACTTTTTAAATTACATGACTGTGTGGTAAGAGCCACACATTTATTGGACAATGACACTGAACACATCTGCAGTAACTCTTCAAATACAATAGATGTTTTGTATCATTCAGCTTTGCAGTTCTTCCCCTCTTACGCTCTTTGACCTGGACCAGGCAAATTAGTCTGACACCTAGCATGTGCCCTGATAATCAAATCTGGTACCATTCCATCCATCTGAATTTTCTACACACAGGTAGCAGAGAGAAGTCACAACACACCATTAAAGTCTGTTAAGTCCATTACGTTTTATTTTATAATATCACACATGCAAAAGTGGCTTGTCAAGGTTACCAACAAAGTGAATGAACGACCTGTAGTAAATTACAAGTCACATTTATTTGAGCTACACTGAGCAAAAAGCTGCCTGGGGAATGACAGGGATTTTTTCTCATGTTGTTCTTGGAGGCACAAGGGAACAGCCGACAGCACTTGAGCACTCAACCTCATTACCCTCTCGTATATGTTTTCCAACTAGAGCTATGATGGTGAGCGAAACAGCCTGGATGGTTCATCTCTCAGCCTGTCGAGCCAGGATAGCAATGCAAACCCGGATGAGAAGAAAAAATCCATCTTGGTCAAGGCGGCAGAAGAAGGATCACGTGAGTGAGCACTGTGTTTGATGGCATACATGTATGCTTTCTTGGTTTTTGGTCTGGAGAGGTTGCGTTCATCCTGGTTGAAGAGCAAGGAGAGGCAGAACAGCAAATAGCTTCTCTTCAACCTTGTGCTGTGACTGCTTTGGGAAAGTCTGGATCAGTGCTTGTACTTCTGTGTTTGGTGCTTTTCTTATAGCTCTCCTACCCTCACAGTGGAATAGTGGTTGTAGCTTATCAGAATTAACTTCTCCATTGCCAGCAGATGTAAGTTCTCCAAACAGTATGGCGCTTTGGACAGTGTGACAATGTTGTTAGGTAGGTGGTTATTCAAGGGTATGCTGTTTTCTGTCCCAGTGAGGTAGAAGGCACAGGGTACGTCTATGGGCAACTACAATCCCAAATCATGTCCATTAGATGCTAAAAGTTGGACGAGTCCACTCACACCGCCAAATATGGAAAAGGGGCTAATCAACAACACCCATAGGGCCTCTTCAGAGAGAAACCCACCACTGTGAGACTATCCTCTGAACAGCAGGGTCTGAGAGAGTTAAGGGAATAATTTATGCAAGTTTTGTGTCATTTGATCTGAAGTGTCTTTCAAAGGATCCCAAAGCTCTTTGTAGTGAGAGGGACAGTAGACAAGTCCCAAGACATGTTGTCACCAAAAGAACCTCCCTTGGACTATCAGAGGCTCTTTTCTGCATGATTCCTTAAAGTAGCTCTTTTTACTGATATCAGCTTTTTTTTTCCTCCTGTATCTCTTTGACCTACTCAAGATGATGTTTCGTGTAGTATATTAGATCTGAATTATCAAAAGCAGCTTTGAGTTTCTTAAGATGTTATTTGCCACATTTAAGCCATCTTCCCTTTTCATGATCAGGCTAGCAGTGCCTCATCACCAGGGATGTTCGTTTAATATGAATTTAAATGTGATTTATTTTAGAACCCTTCAGGTTTTCTTCCTTACAACAAGTAGCTGCATCACAGCAGTTTTTGGGTTGGGAGGGGAGTGGGATACGGGGAGTTGAGCAAGAATGCAGATAAGGCTGTTTGCTCTCAGGAAACAAGCTTCGACTGGGAGTCGAAGTTTGTTCTTTTCTAGAAGGTGGATTCTTTCATAATTGGGCAGAGGAGGAGGGTCTGAAAATGCTCTTGCTAAAGGCAAGAGGTCCATGAACTCTGGACTGAGGTTCCTGCTCAAACAGTCGATGGCTCTAGTGTAGTTTCATCTTTAGGCTCTGGTTCCTGAAACAAAGTAAAGCTGAATATAAAAGAAAAAAAAATCTGTCTCTGGGTTGCAAGTTATAAAAAGTGAAATATAGTGGACTGTGCAAAGGCCGGTTTTCGCTCAAGGACGTTAGTCTCGCTTGGCTGCCTCCGATACGAATCACCTCCGTGTTCCAGGACATTGACTTATCGTCTAAAGTGCACCTACAGTTTGTTGTCATCCTGTATCAGATGTTTAAGCTTTACATTAAGATTTTAGATGCATGGTTCAGATACTGTGCTGTAACAAGTAACTGGGCAGCTGCTGAGTCACAGTTACTGTCCATATGTGACCTCTTAGCCCACAGCAAGTGCAAAATAATTAAACTTATCTTAAATGTCCATGGTAAGCCAAGTGCATAATGATGTAATTTGGCTTAGGAGTTTAAGATAGCCTTCACTGACGTGCTCCAAGGGAACTCACTCAAATGGTTCCTGTAGCTCAGATGATGTCCAGCATCTTGTTGTGATGTGATACCCGAGTTGAATGTCTCAAGCCTTTAAATTGTGAAGCAGACATAAAGCTGCACATTGCTTAACCTGGTCTGCAACCCATGTGTCTCAGCACAACCCTTCTTTTGTAGCCCCGTACTGTGCTCAAAAGAAAAATGAGAGATTCCCATGTTCCTTCTGATATTACTCCTGCGGTGAGACAATGGATAACATCTGCTGTGCTGGCATTCCATGGAGTTTCACAAATAATGGGTAAAACATCGGCATCTCCCATGAGAACCCATGTCCAGCTGAGCTGGGATAACTCCCGTCATCCCCATTGTACCAGTGTGGTCTTTCTTCTCTGAGTCCTGGAGCTCATCATCACCACTATCTCTGTTGCAGTGACATGGCATCATTAAGGAAACTGCATCTTGAAGGAATGTCAGATAAGATGGACCATGTGAGCCAGACAGCCACCTCCTGAGCCTGATAAAAATCCAGCTGTTAATTAGTTGAGTGGGGGAGGTAGTGTTGGGAGTTGCCTCAGAAAGCGATGGAGAGTTTGAGCAGCACACTTCTGAGTCTCCCGTGTTCAAGATGGTGAATAGATCTGAGGGCCAGGAGGTGATGTGAGGATGGAACTCAGAGAAAAGTCCTCTTGACTAGGAACCTGCTTGGCTCCATACTGGAAGGCAGTGCTGGAGATGGTGTGGTCTACAATCTTAATGAAACCCAACCCCCGGTGAGGGGGACACGTGCCCTCAAACAGCCTGAACTCTGCACAGAGACTCAAGGAAACAGAGGGCAAAGGTCTGGAGGACCTGTGGTGTCCTGCTGTGGCTGCATAACTTGGGTTTTACATTCTCTCGTGTTCGAAGAAGTAGAACTATGGAGTCCCAGAGAAAGAGGGAGACAACGGAGAGGGGAGATAAACAAATTAAGGATGACTTTCCTAGTTTTTTAGAGGAAAGAACAGAAAAAAAAAATGTTTCCTGCTGTCTGGTAGCAAGCCATTCTATCTCTCTGTATCCATTATTTAAAGTGGGAAAGGATAACAATTTCTCATGAGTCTCATTTTTTATATGGATACTTCAAGCACTTTTGCTTGAGGATGCGACATCAGCTGGAAGTGCTGGTAGTTCTGTGAACTTAGTCTGCCACAAGAGAACAGGGTGAAAACTGTATAAAAGAGAATTTTGTCCCTATTCGAAATATACTTCATTTAAAAGAGGAGTCTGGAGCTGTTCTAAACATGACCCCTTGACATATTCTTATAAAATCTGCCTTGCCTACAGCTAAACCGCTTCTCCTGCTAATAACAGTGGCTCCAATGGTTATTTTGTGAAGAATGCATTGCATGTCATTATGCTGATGTGCACACTGAAATGTAAATGATACCATAGAGGGGACAATAAGTCTTGCCTGATCATCAGTTCACTTCATGTGAGTACACAAAATCCTCAAAGTGGGGTTGAATGAATCTCTTTGGGTTCTGCTCTTTCCGGAGACAAGAACAAATTTGGTCAGCATGAATTAATGCCTTCCCTCATATTGCAAACATATTCTGAGCTTGATATGAGTTTCTAGCACAACACCCACCCAAAAATGTTGATAGTCATCATGAAGTAAAATTAGATGTCAATCCTGGATGATTTGAAAGCCAACCAATTTTTTTGTCAAGGTTTATAAACTTTTCATTTTTTTTTTTTTAATCAAAAAAGCCATGATGAAGTCAGGCTGAGTTTGGATTCTGTGACAAAGCAAGTTTCAGTGCTCTGAGTCTTGTCAGAACATTTTGAACAGCCCTGCACAAATGTTCCGAGAAATCAAACATGTATTCAGCGTCTAATCCTGCACCACCCGCTTGGCTTACCCAAATGAGCTTCTGGAAAGCACTTGAAAAGCAGTCTGGCACTTCCACACTTTTAACAGCCTTACTGAAATTTCTGAAAACCGCAGAAAAACCTGCTAAGTCCCAAGGTTTTTCTCCTAATCAGTGTTATTATGCAACATACAAAATTATTGAGTGATCTATCCATAGTTTGCCCGGATTTGCAAGGGGATGCTGAAGCCCTGAATTGCCCCATAGGTTGCAGCAATCCACAAAGTAGAACATTTGCAGCTGGAACATTCAATCAGTGATGGCTTACCTTGGAGTCAGCCTAGACTTATTTGCCTTTATTGAACGGTGAGGGTCAGATCTCTTCGGTCCAACAGCCTGTTTCAGATTTCGGTGTTCAGTCTAATCTTCAGGAAGGTGTCTTGGTGTAAATAAGGATTCGATCCCTTTGCTGTTCTGTCATCTAGTAGGGAGAGATCTTGACTGTGTTATACTGATGGGATGAGTCCCTGGTTTTCTGAAGTCTCATATAATCGTGTATGTGTGTGGGTTTTCTGATGACTGATCCTCTGTTTGCTGCAGTGATCCCGTACCACATCACCCTCACAACAGGCACCGAATTCGACTCCAGCACTGACAGCCGCGTGTACATCATCATCATGGGTCCTCAGAAAGTGCAGACGGAACGACTGTGGCTGGATCTCCCGGAAGGAAAAGACGAGTTTGCAGATGGTTCCGTAGAGAAATTCTCCGTTTGGGGCCAAGATGTTGGAGAGATCAAAAAAGTGGAGGTACTTTGTCAATGCAGCATGAGTACTGGAAGGATATGAAATACACAGCCAAAGAAAGCACACATTCCAGTTATTCTTATCAGTGAAAGAAAGGCACTTGGGTCTAAAAAAACATAAATGGGCATGTGCTAATGAGATTTCACATGTGTCCAAACTTGAAAATAAATACATTTTACATCTCACAAAACCGAGATCCTTGGGAGGCAGAAGATAATTTTAAATTATAAGGAAACTGTAACATGTCCCAGTTTTGTCCCATTTCTGGCACTTTTTTTCTTAGTCAAGCCCTGTCATTGATGGATGCAGTGAAGGTTCCCAGGTTTTTGCAGTGCTTCCATTTGAGTTTCATAAATTGTGCCTGCAGTGAGAAACACATCTAGTATAATTTTCTAGCTAAATATGAAAATTGTTTTCACAACTTGGAGGACCCAGGCTTAGAGAAGAAAATTAATCATCATCCGTAAGTGACGTGCACAAACAGATTTCAGTACAGGGGCCATTTTTTCCGCTATGGCTCAGGGAGACAGAATTTGCATAGACATTCCATCACTGAGCTTAGACGTCCCATGAATCTTCCAGCTTCCAGTCTCCATACTAGGTTTGAGTTTATTATCAAGCCATTTTCTTAATGCACTCCAAGTGCCTGGTTATTGTGGGTATTAGTGGCACTTTCTATCTAGCCCATCTCTAGGTCAAACTTTGAAAGTGAAGCAAGTGTGTAAATCCTTCTCTTCCAGACTGTGTCCCATGGTCAGAGAGGGAGGAAAAGCCACTATAACCTCTCAGTGTCAGAGAGACAGAAGGAGTTGGATAAAGAAAGAAGTAGAAAAGCATCCTGGAAAAGAGACAGTGAGTAGGGTGAGGAAGGGGTAGAGAATAGGAGAAAGTAGGAGCAGACACTTGGAAACAGGCAGAAGCAAGGAAAAAAAAGTAATTTGAAAAGGATTACAAATGGGAAAGAAAAGATGGCAAATGAAATACAGAGGGTTAGGAAACGAAATAACATACAGCTTTCCAGCTGGGTGATATTCTTCTGCACTCTTCCACCCTGTCCTTGGTGATCTCACCAGTTTGCTACCCACCCTTTGCTCATTTTTCCCTTTTAGTTCACAACTCCCCAGCTCGTGGCTGGAGGAGCCATCTGCTCCTGGCCTTCTGCCTTCCTTCGTGCAGTGCCCTCTGCTTGGAAGGTCTCTTCTTGATCCACGTCCCAGCGATGACATCGATGTGCCAGTCTGCTGTGGTTGCCATGGAATCGGTCCGTATTTTCCGAGTAGAAAATTGCAGTATTCGGGGACGTTGCAGAAAATTGCTAGTTACCTTACTTGGGAAAAGTGAGGAATAGTTTGTTTTCAGATTTGTCATTTGGCTGCTTCTGGAAGAAGGCAAGAAGTTCTGAATATGAGTTACCATGTGAAAATAGCATAGCATGGGGATTAAGTTTCCAGAAGCCCTCTGAATAAACCCAGGCAGCAGACTGCAGGATTTAGTAGGGTTGTAAGATTTGCAGCGTGGCACCACTTTTAGTTTGGCATTATTATTCTCCTGCTGCAAATATACTGTAGTGAAAGCAGAAAGAGTGGAACACGAAGTAGTTTGAAAGGGGCCCATTTATACCTGTCTTGTAAGCCTACAGATATATTTACTACTGATGTGCTTTCATAGACACGTTGACATGAAAATAAATAATGCAAGTTATTGGGTAGAGGCGCTTTATAGACCAGTTTTAATATTTCTTCTCCTAATGAATGACAGCATCTCTGTTCTTAGACTGCTGTTGCTGCAGAGAGACAGAGATACGATCAGAAGAGTCCTGCGCTGGTCAGTATTTCTGAACCACTTCTGGTTCAGAGCCTTTCTCCATCACAAGCACAGAGTAAAGTGATGGAGTGTAAAGTGATGCAAGTCCGGTCCCTCACTGACTCGGGACCTGATCCTGGAAGACCCTCAGATCTCTCCAATATTCTCTGCACCTTCCAGAATAAGCAAAAAAGTCCCATTTTTTGGCATCTTTCCCCTACTACTCAAATTCTCTCTCATTTTCCCCTGTTGTTGCATTTGGTTTCAATGTGATTGTGAGCTGCCCAGTGCAACTTGTGTTTTAGTCTTGGTGATGTGAAGTTACTCAACAGTTCCTCAAGGTCAGTGGGAATGAGTTACAAAGACTTTAAAATAGCCCAAGGATCTAGCTGCCTTTGAAATTCTGTCATTCTAATTTGGTTCAAACATCTCTGCCCAAACAACTTGTGATATTGGTACGCAAAGTCCAGGCTACGCTGCTGATGTGGCCGTGGCTTTGGATCATTCACTGTATGGGCATGGGCTATCTAAAGATTTGCTTGGAATTAAAAGACAATATCCCAGTGCTCTAAAAGACTAGGCACAAGGGAAACTCGACACTAGATGAGTTTGTCCCAGACTTTACAACATTGCTGTTGGAGCTCTTGGAAATCTGCTCATGTGCAGGTTCTCCAAGGCATCTAGATGTGAAAGATTCTCTTCTGGCCAGTCACTGATATCAAAGGAGTTAAAGGTTGCTGAGAAAATCTAGTACCTAGCAATGTCTTGGGACGGTGCTTTAGGAGTTGGCTGTAATGAATCCAAAAGTGCAGCAGACTTTAATGGGATCATCTTGATTTTCCCTCTTGCTGTTACAGGTCTCCAACAGGTTTTCCTCCAACAGGTCTCGAGAGGCTGTGTGCAGACTCCTCAGAGGGGCTTTGGGTTTGGGGAAGGGCAGGCAAGCTGGCAGACAGGGAGTTGGAAGACAAGCGTTATATTCCCATTCACCTCACACCCCAGGAATCTGAGAATTAATGTGTCCATTGTAGGATTGAATTTCCCTTGTGGTTAACTCTAATTTTCTGCAGCTGCACAGACATTAGTATAGTAATAATACTCGTAAGAGCAGTGATGGCTGAGACAGTCAGATAAAAAAGATCACTTGTTTTTTTTGGGGTAAAAAAAGACTCCACAGATATATCAGCCTAGATGAACCTGTTATTAAAAATTATTTTCTGAAAAAAACCCTAAATATCCTAATAATTTAGAAAAAAAAAAAAAGAGCAAGAGCTAAGGACCTAATTTCACTAGTGATGACACAAACAACACTTACTGTGAAAATAATGAACTGTAGGTAGCTCTTTTATTCAACCTTTTATGTACAGATAGCTCATTGGAATGACTGGCTGACTGAGTTTTGTACGTCAGTTGGGATACATGATTGTCCTTATAAGTCTGTCCTGGGATGAATTACTCACGTTCTTTTAGAGCGACACATGCAGTTTCTTGCAAAAGTTTGCACCATCAATATGCTTTTGCTGCTGATATACCTGTAGGAGCATTGCTTGTTGCTCTTCACAGCCCTTGCCATACTCAGCCCCAGGTGAGCTTTGGCTTTCCCAACCTCATCCCTGCACACATGGGTGATCTCTCTGTATTTCACTAAGTTCCCTGTCCCTGCTGTCACTTCTGATAGTCTTCCTTTTTCCATTTAAGTTTTGTCAGGAGCCACTTGTTCATCCATGCAGGCTTCCTGACAGTCTTGCATGGCTTCCTGCTCTCCAGGCTGGACCATTCTTGACTTCAGAGGAGTTGGTCATTGATAATCAACTAGCTATATCAAACAAATGGAAGTGTTCAAGGCCAGGCTGGATGAGGCTTTGAGAAACCTGGTCTAGTGGGAGGTGTCCCTGCCCATGGCAGGAGAGTTGGAACTTGATGGTCTTTAAGGTCCCTTCCAACCCAAACCACTCTATGATTCCACTGCGTGAGTGATTTGTATGACGGTGTATGTAGTCAACACCCCTAGTCCCTCATCACCAGTTAAAACACCCCATCAGGGTCTCTCCTCTGAAGAAATCCCCTTTAACCAGCCACTGTTTTCTTGCTGACTCTCACAGGTGGGACATGATGGTGCTACCCCTGAGAGCTGCTGGCTCCTGGAGGAGCTCACCATCGTCGTGCCCACCAAAGGCGTCATGTATAACTTTGTCTGCAAGTGCTGGCTGGCCAGAGACAAAGGTGATGGTCTCACCTCACGAATCCTCAACATCTTGGATGCAGACTGTGTTAACGTTGGCCTCAAGGTAGGCTCGAGGCTCATCCTGTATCTTTAGCTGTCGCATGGACCTGTGCTGATCTAAGTTGTGTGTCGGCAGTTCTCGTACTTTGACTTTGACATGTGGTTTAAGACTTTTATTTGCAGGTTTTCCTTGTTATTTCTTGAGCAAAATCTTTAGGAATGGTTTAGACAATGCTCAATAACATTGGCTAGATGCAACCATGGCATAGGCAGAAGGACAGAGCGGGTAGGACACAGTTCAGCAGCATGTCCTCATTCTGTCACCACACCTGGAGCACCAACCGCATCACCTGGTACCCACAGAGTGGGGCAGCTGCAAGGCAAACACCTTGGTCTAATCAAACTCTGTTGTACTGAGATACTTCTAACTCATCAAATTAGAGTAGTGTAGATATTTTAGCCTCTGCATAGTGTGGCTACACGTCAGCTTTTCTAATGTGGGATAGAGAAACTGAACTCAGTTAGAAACTAATAATAATTACAAGTTGCTGAAACATGGAGACATTTGTAAGCTTGATCTTTGAAGTGAATAATTGATTAAAGTCGAATAAGCAATGAAAAAACCCTGCATAGTCTTTTCATCCATATATATGAAATTTGAAGTAGTGTGTGCTATGCCATATTTCAGCTAAGCAGAAATTGGAAAGCTGAGCTATGCTGATTTTGGATGTAAGATTTATAACAGAAATAACAGCCTGGATGAATGGGACAATAATACTGTGTTTAGTACCTGTATGGCAATTTAAAATCTCTATAGATGTGTTTCTATTTACAAGGAGGTTACACTTTCACAGTGCATTAATTTTTCTTAATGCTGCTCTTGATTCCCGAGCTAAAGATATTCTCCTGAAATCTTTCTTGTTTCCCAGACACACAGAAGCATGATAACATTTTTAGCATCTGTGGAGGGTTCAACAAAGCAATGAAGGTTTCAGTGGCAGAATTGACCTAAGAGGGGAAAAACCTCCCTCAGACTGATTACAAAGGTTAAAACCTAATCTCTAAAACTTCCCATCAGTTGTTTGACCTTCTGGGTAAGGTTTCCAAGCTCCTATCAGTGAGCTGATGGCTCGAACGTAGATTTAAGTGGGTGTTGATGAAGACTTATGTTCAGCCTTCCTTTAAAAGCCCAGTCCTGAAAGTTTCTTTTCATAAGCATGCCAGGAATAGACACATCTAATTAACTTTTTTCTCCTATGATGTTGGGCCAGAAACTTGCTGAAAGGTTTGAAGGAAATCAGGGGAGATGTTTGAGACATGAAATCAGAAGTGTGTGTTTGACCTTCTGATCAGTCACCTAGTTGAGGGAATTTGGGACGGTTCCCTCGTAAACAGCTGTAGTTCGAAACTGAGTTTAATTTTTTTTTTTTAGACTTCAAAGAAACGAATATGATTAACATCTTTGGGAAAGTTAATTCTTTTTTTTGTTTTGTGTTTGCTTGACGCTTGCACAGCCACACATACCCGTTTCAATTTAATTTTCTTCTTGGCTTGATATTCCCTCTTTGTACTTTAAATTGAGTATTTGCTTGCCCATACATAAAGAAACTAGTTAACGTCCACCACAGATATTAAAAACCTTTAATGCATGGGCAAAAGAGTTTTCTTCTCCTACCTTGTGGCTTAACCCCTGCCACCAATAAGCATCACACAGCTGCTTGTTCACTTTCACTCCCAGCAGGACAAGTGGAAGAGAATTGGAAGAGTAAAAGTGAGAAATAACAAAAACATTGCTGTATTATCCACACTGTTTTCAGCACAAATCCAAAATATAGCCCCATGCCAGCTACTATGAAAAAAATTAACTCTATCCTAACCAAAACCAGCACATACCTATAGCAAATATGATGCTTTGTTGCCATTAAAATATGTGTGGATTAATATGTGATGGACAGGTCACTAAGGATTGAACAAACATGAAAAATAACTTTTCCATTGCATTATTCCCTCACACTGTTTATTTACGTAGTAATCACAATTCATGTCAATAGAACTTGCATTGCAGTGCACTATTTGAAATACGATTTGTTGGGACTGTTTCTTGCTGTTTTTCCACCTCTTAAATCCAGAAGTCTTGTTACCATAGGTGCAATCTTAGAATCATAGAATCATAGGATGGTTTATGTTGGAAGGGACTTTTAAAGGTCATCTAGTCCAACCCCCCTGCCATGGGCAGGGACATCTTTAACTAGAGCAGGTTGCTCAGAGCCTCATCTAACATGACCTCGAATGTTTCCAGGGACGGGGCATCCACGGCTTCTCTGGATGACCTGTTCCACTGTCTCACCACCCTCATTGTAAAAAATTTCTTCCTTGTGTCTAGTCTGAGAATCAATCTCGAAAGCATCTAAGTGGTCTAAAAGTCTTAATGCCACTGACAGCCACTGGGACTTGCATGCTTTTGAAATATTTAATTCTGAATCTTATTATTCACATGTCAAGAAGAAAGATCAAAGTGAGGATAATAAGGTGAAAATCATGCAAAACATCTTTTCACAAATTGACATACCTTTAAAGTATGAGATCTGGGAACACTCTGCATTCGATGCAGCAGTGTGTGTCCCTCTGGGAAATAGGATAGCTGCATTTGTCTGCTGCACAGAGCATTTGGCTGTGTAGACTTTGAAACTATTAGCGATGTTGGACTTAATGGTGGCCCAGATGGACACTGAACACTTGGGGAAAACATTTTGCACTCAAGGGAAAGAAAAAAATGTGACTTTGGGAGCTGTTTTTAAAAAATGGCAAAAGTTTGGTGCAGCATGAAGGTGTGGAGAGCTGGGAGGTGGCTGGGAGGAGGTGGCCCTAACAGAGGGTTGGAGACCCACATGCTGATGTGAGGGTCGTGACTCCCGTAGAGAAGGTGTTTGCTAGGTCTTCATCGCTCCCCAAGCAAGTGGTTGTCAAAATAAATGTGTCAGTCTCTGGGTATATTCAGAGTGGGAAAATCTGTAGAAAAAGTCATAGATGATGCAAAGAGGAAGGTTATGTAGCAAGTTACAATCTCTAACTTTGCCTCTGAGAACCACGGTGGGGAGAGAAGCCAAGAAACTGTGTTGTAACCATTTCTGGCAAAGAAGTAGATCTACTGCAGAGCCTGTCTAGCCTTTTGCCCAGACTTTTGCTTGGGTTGAGGACAGCTGTTCGAATGAGACCTTCTGATTGTTTCAAATCTTCACCAGATCCTCTACGAAGTCACAGTTGTGACTGGAGACATCGAAGGCGGCGGTACCGACACCGGTATTTTCATGACTGTCTTTGGATCCAATGGGAACACCGAGGAGATGCAGCTGGAAAAAAATGGAGACAGGTACAGTAACTTTGTCATTTTTTTTGGTTAGAAGTGGAGTGATAACAGATTCTGGGGTCAAGTCAAGAAGCACTTGGGACTTTGATCATGCTTCCACTGAAACACAAAGATAAACTCCTGTTGACTTTATAGATTTAGAACTGGGCCCCTTGTAAATGTTATTATAATGTAATTAGCAGAGCAGAGGAAAGAAGAGCACAAAGGAATCATCCTTTATCATTTGCAGAAATTTCGTTTGACCTATTCCTCACGGCTTTAGAGATAAGCATCATGAACAAAAATATGAATTGTGAAGTCCTGCATTGGCTCCAAGGGAAGATATGGACATTGCATGAAATCACAAGTGCAATTTCTGAAAAACACATCTTTTGTGGAAAAAATAAGTAATTTAATTTAAACATTCTTTAATGGGAATGCATGAGTAACTGTGTAATGAAAGAAAGACAAACCAGCATGCACATACCTATCTTGGCAAGTGTCTGTGATGGGAAGGTGGTGACTGCTCTGTCGGTTCCTCTCGTTTGCTGAGCGGTCCATATGTGAGCCAGCTTGGTCCAGAAGCTGTGTGAGGGATGCCAGGGCCAGAGCTGGTAAACTGAGGCCCCTGTTGGGAAATTGCTTTCTTAGCTTGGGCTCTGTGCCACACTAACGTAACCACATGGGTTTGGATCTGGAGCTGGTTTGCCTGCAGCTGGCACAAAGGGGACACGCAATGACATCTGTCTGCCCAGATGTGCCCTGAGGGTGCAGAGAGATGGAAACGGTCCATGAGCCGTGCAATGTGCTGCAGTGCCTGCTCTGATTTTAGTAAAATGTGAAATCTCATGTTTTCTTCAACAGAGACAGCTAACAAACGCCATAATCCCAGTCTGACACCAGCCCTTCTGTATGGCAAAAAACCCCACATGCCACTGATCCATTTCCTCAAGCTTTGTCATTCCTTTCTAGCACCTCCCTCTGCACGGAAAGCTTTGGGAAGGGTGAACATGGCACTAACCAGCTTTCAGAGATGGGCTTCATCAGCCTTAAATTCAATTAATTGACTACCTCTTGATCCTGTTCAGCAAAGCATCTACAGAGCATCAGGAGGGCTGCAGGGGATGTTTTACTTGCAGCTGTCACAGCAAAGTGGGTGTCTGGGCAAGGGTGCTGAGCTAAGGTTGAAACCTTCATGTGTTTAGTTAGTAACAAGCATGAACCTTGTTTGCTCTGAAAAAAAAATGCAGCAGAGGTGCTGCTGGCTAAACTCTGCGTGAGAAGCACTACTGAGTCACGTAGAAAGACGTAGCTCTTGCCTCTGCTCCTCATCACAGAGAGACATCCAACATGTGGGGCAATGCACCTGGGTTACCACCCCATCTGGCTATTGGTGGCATCCTCCTTCCAAGACCCCAGGCAATCCCAAACGGATCTGTCTTCCACTATTTTAAGCCAAATATTCAGTTGTGGTAGGTGAGAAAACGGACCATGACTGTTTGTATTTAAAAGTAAAGCAGAATTCACGTTGTCCTGGTTCCAGCTGGGACAGAGTTAAGTTTCTTCCCAGCAGCTGGTGTGAGGCTGTGTTTGGGTTTGTGCTGAGGAGAAGCTGATCACACACTGATGGGCAGAGCTGCTGCCAGGACACTCAAGGACTTTCCAGCTTCTCTGCTGGGCCCGTGTCTGCAGGGGCAGGAGAAGCTGGGAGACTCTTTTCCTTTCACCCCCTCTCACCCATCCCTGGGAGGGGGGAGAGTGAGTGAGCGGCTGTGTGGTGTTTGGCTGCCACCCAGGATCAAAACTGCAACAACATAAGGTATGTCAACCAAAAAACTCTAAAAGAGATCAAGACAGCTCCAATCTCTCAAGACAGGAATTGCAGTTTTGCTCCAGCTGGCCAGGCAAGTGATATCCCTAAACTATGTGGCCTATAAAAAGCCCATCACTTTTGTCTGTGTGGATGGGATGGATAAACTCTGCTATAAGGATATGAATATGGAATAAAGGAGGGCCACACTGCTCATAGGTTATTAGTTGCTTGGGTTGTCTTCTGCCAGTAGAAGATCTGCAAGACGTTTTAAACTCATGGGGGCTGTATAAAGATGAAGGACAAGTAAACCCCAGCTATTAACATGCTAATATCCCCAGGATACTGTGCTATTCTTTGGTGATGTGCTCTGTATCACCCCTCCAACTGCACAGAGCTCTCATCATCCTATTAACACCCTCTGCAGAGGACATGCATGTCCCCAAATACAAATACTGCCCGTTTCCAGACCACCGCCCCAGCCTTCCCCTAGCTGTTAGCTTCCATGGGTCTCGTTTTGTGTGGAAATCTCGCGAGCTTTTGTGGCCAGAAGCAAGGGATGGGTGAGAGCCACTGGAACCAAATGGTAAAAGGCACTTCATCTTTACTGGGGCCATGCAGTGCCAATTCACTCACAGCAGCTTAGTGCATTACAAAGAACCATCTGTCTAACCTGCTGCAGATTTAAGGCAATTTTAGCTACATTACTGTTATTGCCAAGACCTCTGGGCAATAGAAATATTTTTAAGTGCAGGCATGGGTAGGAAAGCTTAATGAAATCCCTTAGATAACTGCTTCAGTGTCCTGGAAAAGGAATAGCAGCAGTCAGCTTGTCTGGGTGCTTCTTCCCTTCTCAATTTTTTTCAGGCTTTTCACATTCGTATAAATTAGGGATAGAAAAGAGCGCTTGGGTCACCCAGTTTCCCACTTTAGCAATCGCTTCCCTTTAGTACAACGACTTCTTGGAAGTAGCAGGTGAGTATCAGCCTTACAAACTGTAAACAGAGCGTTTTCTGAAGATAAATAATGTTTTATTTTGCTGGCTGGCAGTTTAGCTTAGACCTGCTCAGGCTGGAAAGAAGCAGAGTGAGAGGCTTCTATGAAGCTTTGTAAGTAATGGTGACTGTAATGAAAACTGATCGTAGGATCACAGGATAATTCAAGCTGGAAGGGTCACACCTTTTTCTTGAATAGATCTGGAAATCAATCCAGCCCAGGCACAAAAGCACATTCTCTTTCTCACAGTGACACAGGCTGCCTTGGTATCTATTACCGCAGAAAGACAAATAACAAGAGAGGGGAGTTTTTCAAAGAGCAAACATAACCCTTAATAACTAGAAATGGACAGGGACCAAAACGCCCTATCCAAATGCCTCTGGGAGCGCAGGGAAAGCAATGCCTGGATGAAAACGCAGAGTCTCGAGCCAATCCCTATTGCTAACATCTGCAGCTATGCAGGCTCAGATAATGGTGTGAGGATAATCACATTGATGCTGCAGGGTATAATCTGAGCAGAGGTTGGTAAAGAAATATTTGGGTTTTGGGTTTAATTTTTTTTCCTCCATATCCCGGTATTGCACAGCTGTTGGAGGCTAAGAACATTGCCAGGAATGAGATAACATCGTTATGGATTGTTTAGGGTACTGTCCACAGTTTGCAGAGCTCCCTCCAAACTTCTCAGCAGACTTGGGTAACTCACAAGGAGAAGTTTGCATGAAGGAGGAACCTCAACAGTAGAGTGGTCATGGTGGTGATAGGTAGACCCCTTGGATTTTGATGCCCTTCGACTTGGCAAGGGTTCGATTTCCATCTCCAAGCCCACAGCAGGCCTGCCAGAGTATTTTGGGGGCAAACCTAGAAGATACACTTGCTCTGACGGAGTGATATTGAGTCTGAGTCTACACATCCAGCTCTGGGGTCCTCAGCACAGGAAGGACATGGACCTGTTGGAGCAGGTCCAGAGGAGCCCAAGGAGATGATCAGAGGGATAGAACACCTCCCTTACAAGGACAGGCTGAGAGAGTTGGGGGATGTTCAGCCTGGAGAAGAGAAGGCTCCAGGGAGACCTTCCAGCACCTTCTAGTGCTGAAAGGGGGCTACAGGAGACATGGGGGGACTCTGGATCAGGGGGTGGAGGGACAGGGTGAGGAGGAATGGTTTTAAGTGGAAAGAGGGGAGATTTAGATTGGATATTGGGAAGAAATGTTTCAGTGTGTGGGTGGTGAGGCAGTGGCCCAGGTTGCCCGGAGAAGCTGTGGATGCCCCATCCCTGGAGGTGTTCAAGGCCAGGCTGGATGAGGCTTTGAGCAACCTGGGCTGGTGGGAGGTGTCCCTGCCCATGGCAGGGGGGTTGGAACTCAATGACCTTTAAGGCCCCTTCCAAGCCATTCTATGATTCTTCCTAGCACCATTGATGCTAAGAGGGAGGTAAGGTAGCTGCAGTTCTAGCCAGTATAATATCTTCTTCAAGAAGCATATGTTAGTTTT
>NW_010105433.1:25149-86116 GCF_000699245.1 Pterocles gutturalis | reverse complement strand
TGCTGATTGCTACAGATGAGCAGTTCCAACACATCCTTGTGCCTATATACAGCAGCCAAGCACAGGCTAAGGTCTTTCATGCAATGTTACCCAAACCCATCTTCCTTCTTAGCAAAGACAGAGCTAGTTTGCAAATCCAAATCCCCCAAATTTAGGAGGGGAGTGCAGGACAGTCAGTTTTGGCTCCTTTTTGACAAAAATTTTGCTGTATTGAGCCGAGCTGCAGCAACTGTCTATCGCCGCTGCAAACGCAAAGTTATGCGCCACGTCTTAACAAAAGAAGATTAAGCAAAATTGCTTTGCCTTACAGTTGGGATGGGCTAAGGGCAGGAGCGTGGGCTGATGCCAGGAGGAAGGCGATGTGCAGCAACCTGACTGTGAGTCGGTATTGTTCTGGTTACAAACGGAGTGATAATGTATGCTACAGGCTGCCTGGAACGACTCCAGGTGCCTCATATGGGCTTTATTTTCCCAGGAAGGAGGAATCCCTATCAAATCTGCACTAAGGTACCTTGCCAAAAAACACGGTAGCTGGTGATTGCAGGACAGAAAAGCTCGAGTCCGATAAAGTGCACTCATAAACTTTTAATTTGAGGCTGTTGGCGAGGCGTGAGCTGCAGTGCGGACGGAGAATCAAGACGCGACGAGGTTGCAAAGCAGCAGGAAACCTCCTCAGTCTTTCAATCCCCCCAGGTTTGAGAGAGGCCAAGAGGACAGTTTCATTATGGAGATCGCTGACATCGCACCCCTCAGGAAGATGAGGATCCGGACGGACGGGAAGGGGACTCGCCCGCACTGGTTCATGGAAAGGGTAATGCTCTTCGTGTCGCGCGGCTCTTTGCAACCTGCTCGTCTTGAAGCCTCTCAGCCCTTGAGAAAGAGGAGAAAGGCAGCAAGTGACTCATTTTTGTTAATTTCCTACATCTTTCCATTTAATTTCTCTTTTTTTTTTTTTTTCCTGTGGGAATTGAATCAAAAAAGAAGAGAGCAAGGGTAAAAGCTGTCCTGTAAAACTGCCATGGTCTCTGCTGTTAGATCTCCTTCTCCCTCCCTGCAAAAGACCCTTGGCTTGCCACCCAGGGCACCCACAATATTTATATTAAGCTGAAAGAGTGGAGATTTAGATGAGATATTAGGAAGAAATATTTCACTGTGAGGGTGTTGAGGCAGTGGCCCAGGTTGCCCAGAGGAGATGCAGATGTCCCACCCCTGGAGGGGTTCAAGGCCATTTTCTTCTTGCATTTTGAAAATAGCATGCAAAACCGCTCCCACCACTTCTGTTGGTTGTATTTTCCCCAGGTGTTCTATCTCGGAAAAAAGCACAGTGCTTGCCTTCATCTTTTCTACCATTCCACCAGCCCCCCGTAAACACCACTTGTATTTGGGCAGTAAAATGCAGTTTGTTTGTTATGGGTCTCTATAATTATATTTCTAAGATAGAATACATAAAGGGATGTTAAAAATAATCAAGTTACAACCCTCTTGCCATGGGCAGGGACACCTCCCACCAGCCCAGGTTGCTCAAAGCCTCATCCAGCCTGGCCTTGAACCCCTCCAGGGATGGGGCATCCACAGCTTCTCTGGGCAACCTGGGCCACTGCCTCACCACCTGCACAGGAAAACATTTCTTCCTGATATCTCATCTCAATCTCCCCTCTTTCACCTTAAAAGACAGAGGTGGAGTGATGTGCTGATTCCACACCATCAGATATCGTTATAGGGAGGTACATACCCCTGATATGTTTATCTAGCATGCTTTTTCTAGAGGAGGTATCCTGCTGGACTTCTCTATTTTGACTTTTATATGAGGTTAAGACCCAACAGCTTAACCTATGGTCAGGAAGAATAACACGGGACTTCTTTATTGGGTCTTTTATCTTTTTCGACCAGTCTGAAGCTGTCCTTCACTTTCCCATAACTAACGTGTTTCTAAACACTGGTCCTAGGTGGCTACTAGTTTCCAGACAAACTCCTCTTCACCTCCATTTTCATGGTCTAAAAAACATTTCTGTGGTGCAGTACTTTTTTTGTATTTGAGCATTGTCACTTCTAAGTTTTTTTGTCTCAGCATCTCTTGTGCAGCTTTCCAAAGCATTAGACCTCCAGCATATATCTTCCAAATATATGCCACAGACACACAATTTTTCTCTCTGTGCCTAAGGAATAACTCAATCTGATCTCCGATTTGATTCAGTTACCTTGGTCAAACTCCCTTTGCCAGTTCCCCGATACCTTCCCCTTGAGTTTTATAAATCATATTCCTATAAAATGAAATCAAATAAAGCTTATTCATCCAGAGACATTCCGGATCTTCCAGTCGTGAATTAGCAATAGCTCAAAGGCAAGGGGTAGTGGCAGGTAGCATCTTCCCACCTTCTTGTTGACAGATGTGTCCAGTTGTCCATCCTGCTGGACTGTCCCACACAAAGTAAGGCTTTCCTAGAGAAGTGGGCAAAAAGATCTCTCATTTGGACCCAGAAAATGGGTTTGTAGCCCTCTTATACCTCTACAGAAGACTGGAGTACACACACAATTATTTGAGACCAGGATTTTAGAAGATTTTGAAAATTTTTACCTGTGGTTTCCATTTTTCTTAGAGAAACAGTGCATGGAGGATCTTCTGACTCCAGTGATAACAGAGCATTTTATTTATTAGTTTTCTTTCCCACCTTCCCTGCAAAGGTAAACACAGCATTTGCATTCCCAGGCAGAGAGTCGAGGACAGGAGTGCTCTGGAAGAGGGGAGGAAGGATTTGTGTTCTCTGATTTGTATTCCAGCCTTGAAAACTGATGTAGCCTGGTGTGACATGAAAACTGATCGGAGCCCATTTCCATTTCTGTCAAAAGTGCATATTAAAACTGCATAATGAAATACTTGTGGGGGTAGTGCTAAACTCTCAGACAGATGGTTCACAGTTAGCGCTAACTAGCACAGTGAAATGAGAAGCTAGATTAAGCCATCAACCCCATGATTAACCATTTGTTGCTCCATTTATCTACGGGATATTCTGAGTTTTCTTGTTCTATTAAAATAACAATAAATTATCTTTTTAATTCTCTTTGGTCTTTTAGTAAACAGTTGCCGGTCATAATTTATACTGCTTTTAGTTTACCAAAAATAGAGGTGTATAAATACCAATTGAAATGCATGAATTATCAATGATGTTGTACACAGCCAAAAGATTCAATTTACAAGCAGGGAAGCTGTCTTTTTCTTTTTTTTTTTTTTTTTTTCTGTCTCGATAAAATACATTAGAATTTCATTCAGAATCTCAGCAAAGTAATGAATTGGGTGCCAAAGGTTCAAACTGCACCAAAAGTGGCAATAAGTTTTAAATGCTGATATTTAATCCTCTAGAGGGAACAAAATTGGATTAGTGATGTGTTGGGACAGAATGAATATTATTGATTATTGCTATGTACGGAAAGACATACCAAAAACTCTCCAAAGCTGAGCAACACTTTCTAATCTCACTGGTGCTGGGTGAGACATAGAGTTTGGATTTTTTCCTCTGACCTAATGCTGAATCTCATGTTCCTCCACATCAAGCTACCATGACACAGCTCTTTGTTTCTGAAAAATCAGAGAACAAAATAATAGAATCACAGAACGGTTTGGTTGGAAGGGACCTTTAAAAGTCATCAAGTTCCAACCCCCTGCCATGGGCAGGGACACCTTCAACTAGATCAGGTTGCCCAAAGCCTCATCCAACCTGACCTTGAACGTTTCCAGGGATGGAGCATCTACCACCTCTCTGAGCAACTTGTGCCAGTGTTCCACCACCCTCATTATTTTTTTTGGGAAAAAAAAAAAAAAAAAAAGGTGAGTTTTAATTAGGAAACTTATCTAAATGCATACTTTGGAAGCCAGTTCCTCAGTCCCCGTGATGATTTCATCTGCTGCCCAGTGTCTTAGATATGAAGTTGAAAATGTAGAAATAAGAAGGGATGAAAGCTGTCTGAGTGAAATAGCAGGAATTGAGACTGTTGAATTCTGCAGGGTTGCTTCCCTCAGAATTTTAATGTTACTTTGTGCTGTCAAAGCCAGACAGATAAGAAGCTGCCTTAATGAAGCACTAATTGCACTGCATTCAAACGTCACAAATAATCCTGAATGTGGGACTCAGTCTTTATTCAGTTCTTTTTCCTTTGTATAAAGGAGATTAAGAGAATTGGAGACAATGCATTATGTAGCTGAAGCTGACTGTTGTTCTTTGCAACAGAGAAAAGTCTCTTTGTTTTACAGAGGACCCTGTTTTTAAGCGAAGACTAACGATGTCCAACAGAACCATAAAAACTTGTGGTTGAGTCATTAAAGATGAATTTCAGGACCTGTGTATTTTGGTGTCAGTGGGGTGTTGAGCCCCTGTGGAGCGTGTTTTACACTGCAACTGGGGGAAGGCTGGTTAGAGCTAAATCAAATGATTGGACGTGTCAAACCTTTCTGATACAGCATACACCGCACAATTCATTTCAAATTTCTGATTTAAAGTTCCTGTCAGCTACAATATTTGCTCATCTATAAAGCGAATTATCAATGTTTTATTCATACACACAGCTTCTGCTTTTTTTTCCATAGTATGAAGGTGTTCTACAGCCCTGTTAAAAAAAGTTTGAGCTTAAAAGCACGCAGGATGTCCACAGCAAGTTCTAGGTATCCTAAGAAATAGTTTAGATGCAAATGTAAAGTAGCAGTCTTGTTGACAAATAGTAGCTAATTTTTCCGAGAGGAAGAGACAGAAAATAAGAACAGTCTTAGCCCAGCTCCCTGAGATGACTTTCTCGACCCTCCTGATGGAAATCAAAACCCTGCATCATCCTCTGTGTGTGCAACACCCACAAACATCCCCTTGTAGGCTGGGATTCATTTTGTGCTATTTTATTCACTGAAAAAGCTGCATTCAATTTCCACCTCTTCCACCAAACTCCTTAAGCCTCCTCTGTAGTCAGCAAAGAGAGAAATCTGAGAGAGGGCGAGATGCCTCCAATGGCCTTTGGGTGGGATGCGCGTCTTCACCAGTGATACCCGTCTCCAACAGTTGACCACAGGGAAGGACAACGTGATGCTCTTGGGCTGGATCCTGACTGCTTCCATGAAGCTGCATAGGGATGAAACCACTCATCCTGAGCAGAGAGGCTGGGGATGGAAAGAGAGGGCATTTTTCTTCGGCAGTTTTAGTCGCCAGACGGTTTTTCCCAGACAGCATCTGGAGCGTTGGGCATGGGCTGGTTATTTGTGAGAGGTCTGATCTCTCTGTCTGCGAATGCTCTCCAGCTGGCAACTCTAATCTGCTTCTACCCCCCACTGTTTGCCTGACATTTCCCTGCAAGCTTTGCTCAGGATATTTTGCTACTAACACTGTTGTTAGCATTCCTGAGCAAGGCAGAGGTAGAGCTGCCTGAACCTTTTCCTGCAACGAGTTTATGCATAAATGAAAAAAAAAAAAAAAAAAAAAGAAGGCATTTTTGGTCTACCTGAGACTATTCACGATTCAAATTTGTCAATTTTAGCCAAAGAAAGGTTTCTAGGTTGGATTCCTAAGAGGATGTAGGCATCATTCGCGCATCCTTGAGAGAGGACGCTTCCTTCTGGTCTGCACCCCAGCAGAGAGGGCACCAGCTGGGTTGGTAGAGACCTAATTTCAGCTTGGCTCAAAGCAGAGATTTGATTCAACATCTCTTGACTCACAGAGCAGCTTTTTTTGACCACAAAGTAGTCATGTCACCGGCTGTGAATAAGCAGCTTTTTAGAAAAGTGGGGCAGCTTCAACAACCCAAAATGTCCTGTACCTCCTGGGATGAAGGTGCTGCGTTACAGATCCCAGTTTAGCATCAGACAGAGAGAAAACCCCAGATGAGTGTTCTACCCATGGAACTGTACAATGCACAAAATAGCACAGCTGCTGCTTCAGCTTTGGTGTAGCCATTGTCCTCTTTAAAATAATTTGTTATAACCTAGAGCAATGTTCTTCTTTCAAACTGCTAAAGGCTCCAGCAAAACTTGGTTGGGGTCACCAGAAGTGCATGGACTGGGACACATGCAGTTTGAGGACAGAATTGGAGAACATCTTATCTCAAGATAAGTTTTATGAGTTTCTTAGGCTGATATGTGGGAGTGCAGCAGAAGGGTCACTAAGATAGTCAGGGAGCTGAAGCATATGGCATGCTAGGAAAGGCTAAGTGTAAATGGAGTTTAAAGCCTTGAGAAGAAAAGGCTAAAGGGGAATCTAATTGCAGTCTTCTGCTGCTTAAAGGGATGTTATGGAGACATCAATCCAGTCTCTTCTCAGAGGTGAACAGAGAAAGGGCATGAGGCAATGGACACAAGCTGCAACAAGGAAAATCCTGGTTGGATACAAGGAAAAAAAAAAAAATCTTCCCAATGAGAGTAATGCAGCCCTAGTATGGAGGCCCACAGTGCTGGAGGAATCTCCGCCCTCAAAGATTTTCCAAACTCACTTGGACATGGCCTTGCAGTTAGCCCTGCTTTGAGCAAGAGGTGTGACTAAAAGGTGTCACTTTTAACTCAACATTTTTCCACAACTCCACGATTAATTTCTTCCTGAGGTCTAATATCTATTGTTTTCTGATGCACCTGGGCTCATGTTTCCATGGCCTTTGCAGAGATGTGCCTTGCAAGATGCTGTTTCTTGATGCACTTCATTCAGGTGTGGTCTCTGTTTCTGTTAGATGGTAACAAAAATAGTAATTTGCAGCCATCTCCTCCCTTCCCTCCAACTCCCCCAATTTAGTGAGAATCTACTGCTAGGTTCTTGCTGCAGACAAGTGTAATGCCTTTCTCCTGGTCAGCTGGTGCTCTGCTGAGCCCACATTGAACAAGACACATAAAATTGAGTATTTTATTAGATGTTTGTTGGAGTATGTCACTGGCTTGTTCTAAATAGTTTCCTATCATCCCCACAGCATCTGAGCTCCTTCCCATTACACTTTGGACGGTGTGACTAGTATCTGTTGCATACTGTTTGTTCTGTCACCTTTCCCCGGAGGGAGAAGAGTGTGAAACATGAAGTTTTACTGGCCTAATTTTATCTTGTGCATTGCTTTAACTTGTTTGGGGCTGGTTTGCATATCTCTCTAAGGATTGTCGTATGTTTGCACAGAAGAGGCAGGTGAAAGAAAGATACTGTGTTCTTCAAGGAGAGGTAGTGAGGTTTTTAATAACTCTTTGTTTCTTCTTCTTTGGAATTAATTCCATCTTTTCTTCCAGGAAAGGTCTGACTCTCTTAGAGATGAGCTTTGTCCATAATTTACATCAGAGGAGTTAATTTCTTCCTATGCTTTCCTCCATACCTAGAAAGGTCCAATGAGGGTCCAGTTGTGAAGACCATTTCTCAGGACAAGTCACCACAGCAAATATTGTCCATAAAAGAGAGGTCCGTTTATCCCAGAAGAGCTCAGTACAGGTTTTTGAAGCTATGACCAAGCTCTACCCAGGTCCTACCGCATTGTGCACTTCATAAGTTTGATCTTTGCTCTCAGATGAAGTTTAGTTGAAGTTTTTTCCCTTATTTTGTCTCTTCACAGATCATCCTGAGGAACCTGACTAATCAAGAAGTGGCCACATTCACCTATGGTGAGTGGCTGTCAAAGCTGAAAAATGACAAGGGAAGTCTCGTGTGTGAGATGCCGGCTGTTGTAAATGACGAGCAGATGATGGAGGACACAACATACACTCTTCAGGTTAAAACCAGTGATGTCGGAGGTACGTCCGTGGTGGATATTTTATGTCTTTTCCACTATGAAGTTTGATTTGTAGCAATGGAAAATATCTCCCGCTTCATTTGAAATTATGTTTTAAAAAAGCATAATTTATAGAATCATAGAATCATAGAATAGCTTAAGTTGGAAGGGACCATGGAGGTCATCTAGTCCAACCCCCCTGCAGTAAGCAGGGACATCTTCCACTAGACCAGGTTGCCCAGAGCCCCATCCAACCTGACCTTGAACATTTCCAGGGACGGAGCATCTACCACCTCCCTAGGCAACCTGTGCCAGTGTATCACCACCCTAAGCATAAAATATTAAAAATTTAGCCCTGTTACACTGGAACACCTCCTTTTTGGCTGGCTGTTCATCATGACTGTTATGCTATGGGATTCATCTTCCTCTGAGCACTGGACAGAAAATATTTAGACACAAAACCTCAATTTGACTGCTCACTGCTTCCTCTGAAAACACTTTAGCAGAAGCTATCTCTAGACCATGTTGCAATGGTCAGGAACCACCTTTTTCGTTTTGGTCAGGTCAGGTCCATCCACGTAGGATGGTTACAGTCAAAGCTGATGGGGTTCAGGTTATCTACTTTAGCCAAAGAGAGGAGCAGTAATTTACCCTCCTTTTCAAGGTGTTTTGAGACCATTTACCTCAAGCTCTGAAAAAAACATCCCTAAATGCACACCAGATCAAAGAGGTGGAACGGAGTATAAAGAAAGCTGCAGAGCTTCAAGATCCAAGAAATGGGATTTCTCTGTCATTTCCTGGGATCACTGCCTTTTTTCCTGAGAACTTCTGTCGGGCTGCTGAATGAAATCTGCCAACCACATACAAGCCGCCTCGTGCCAAAAGTGGGGCAAGTTAGACATTATTTTGCAGACATCTTGTTTGAAAGGCTCACCTTCAAAGGGGATTCTGCCACACTAATGCACATAGTCACCTCCTGATCTCTATCTTTTTTTTTTTTTTTTTTTTGGATTTACGAGTGATAATTTATGCAGCTGGTGAGGTTTGATCTGAGAATATCAAAATTCGCCTGGCAGAGTGTCTTTGTGCCACCTCACCATTTTTTTATCTATCTGCTCTGCCTGCTGCTTGTCTGAAAAACACGTAGTGAAGCATGAAAAACAAAAGAGAGAGAGGAAGATTTGTTTATGTATCTGGCAATCCATCTAGCATAATGGTAGATCTTTCTGTGACCTTTTTGTGAAATCCAGCCCTAACTCACAAAGGCGATGGAAATAAAAACGAGAGGAGAATAGAAGATGACAGCAACAGCAGACAAATCTGCCCTTCCCGTTGAATGAAGGATGATGGGTATTAATGATGAAACATTTTATTTCATTATGAGCAGCGACAACCAGTAGGAAAGAGCAGATTACGGAGAGGTTTCAGACAGTCTGTTTATGATTCGATCACACAACACACTGACATAATGCTGAACTTTATCCAGCTTATCTAAAGAGGGTACAAGTCAAGAACCATCTCCCCTCTTTGATTATTTTGCACTCCATGATTACTCCTGGTTGGACCAATTCAGGAAAAAAGATGGTTTATCCTTGATGGTTATTTTAAACATGTTATATTATCTCCTGCCACACTGACATTGTCTAGGGACAGCAGTGCTCTACTGTGAATAGAACCAGACGTGTTCATGTCTAGGTATAAAGTTTTTTTCTGCAATAGCTTTCAACTTTCCAATGCACAAGAGGCATTGAAACAAACAAACAAAAAAAAAGAAACTGTAGGGTAGGATTCATCTCACTTATTTATCACTCAAAAAAAAAAAAATTATACTTGTGGTCTTAACTCCTTCTAGTCTAGACAGTCTCTGGTCAATTCTTCTGGGAAAGGTGTCTTAATCAGTGGTCTGGATCATTCTCTGGAGAGTCTCTGTCACTCTGTCTTCATCAGATTTATAGAATCACAGAATGGTTTGGGTTGGAAGGGACCTTCAAGACCATCGAGTTCCAACCCCCTGCCGTGGGCAGGGACACCTCCCGCTAGCCCAGGTTGCTCAAGATCCCATTCAGCCAGAACCAGCATGATTAAGTTAGACTAGATGGCTAAAGCTGGGGGAAATGAATCCTGCAAAAAACATCCTACAGCAAGCTAGAAAGCAGCGGTCCTTTCCTCCCCACCATACACAAATATTTAACAACAGTCCTGTTTTATTTTTCCTTCAAATAAACCTTTGAGTTACAGTTTGGCTTTCCAGAAGTCATTCAACATGGATGACCATGTAACATACAGAGCCTGCATCAGGGAAAGACTCTCTTGCAAAAATCAAATCTCCTCTCTTGCAAGAGGTCATCAGAAGTATCTGAGATGGCAGCTCTCAGAGTAGAATCATAGAATCACAGAGTCATTAAGGTCGGAAAAGACCTCAAGTGTCACCAAGTCCAACCGTTAACCCACCACCACCTAAAGTGTGCACAGATAAGAGGAGAAGAGGTTGTTACGGCAGACACATCCCAAGAGAGTTGTGGTTGAAACCAGGATCTTGATTTACTTTTGAACTTAAAACAGAAGTAACTCACAATCTCATTTGCTTCAAGGTATGACCCAGGGACACAACTGCAATAGAGCTGGACTCCGTTGCTCCTTCTGTGGCATAAAAATGTCCTCAGCTGTTAATTTTGATTTATGTAGACTTTCTGTATTCTGCATGCAGGCATCATATACATAGTAATGCAATAAGAGTGGAGAAAGAATAAATACTGCTTTCTCCTTTTCCAAGCATTAACAAAGCAGGAGGTTTTTGTCTCTGCTGTTATAAGATTAATTAGTATGTTGTCAGCTCATCTACAGCCTACAAATGACATAATTTAGGACAGTAGGTGTCAGTTCCTACTGCCTCACCCAAGTCTCTGTTAAGTCAAAAGAAGGACATTCTTTGGCCTCAGAAGGCTGTGACTCAAGCCTACAGTTTGTTTAAAAATTATGCAGCTGCTCAATAAAAAACATAAAATCATAGATATTTTTGCTGGAAGGGCCTCTGGAGGTTATTTCATCCATCTTACCCCTTAAAGGACTACTGCCAGCACTAGGTCAGATCAGCTAAGACTCTGCCCAGACAAGTCTTGGACACCTCCAGGGGTGGTGATGCCACCACCTCCCCAGGCACCTGATCCAGACCAGTACTATATTCCTAAGAATTTTTTTTTCCTGATGCCCAACCTGAACCTCCCCAGTAATTTCTGGCTGTGGTTCTTTGGGGTATGGTCTGACATCTCCACAGCATCTCCTGTCACCATTATCACTGTCCCTCCACATGGTCAAGGAGCCCTTGTTCATCTTTCCCAGCTCAACTCCCTCGACCTCTCCTCAGAGTTGTGTTCCTGTCCATCTTGGCAACCATCTGCTGAGCCCGCCTCGGTGTCTCAACATGACCCATGTTATGACCATAGTCTAAGTATGGGCTGCTCAGTGCTAAGCAAAGGAGATGAGAGCTTCTCTTCAGCTGCTGGCCATGCTCCTCCTGAGGCAGCCAAATACATGATTTGCTTTGAACATTGAGAACTTGCTGCTAGCTCAGATTCAACCTGAATATGAATGTTCCTGCTATAACCTCTGGATCTTCTTCAACTCCCAAACATGTACACGTGCAGGGTTTATTCCACCCCCAAATGCAGAACGTTGCATTTCTCCTTTCTGAACTTCATGGGATTTCTGCCTGCCCAGTCCTCAGGTTTCTCAAGATCCATCTGGATTGGAAATCTGCTGTTCAGCATGTCGGTCACTCCCTCAAACTTAACGTTATCTGGAAATCTTCTGAGGGTGCACCCTGTCATTATTTAGGGTATTGATGATGAGGTTCAGTGCTGCAGACCCAAGTATGGACCCATGAACTATTGCACTCATTGACAATTAAGGCTTGTGCAACCACAGTACCTTCATCTCTTCATTTGTCAAATTTTTTACAGTTCCTAAATGTGCCGAAGAGTTTCCTGGAATTACAAAAAAAAAAAAAAAAAAAAAAAAAAAAAAAAAACCACCACCAAAACCAAAAAAAACCCCAACCCCAACAACCAAAAAAACAGAGACACAAACAGGTGAAATGTACATTGATTCAGCAATTTCTCTTCTCTTTCCTGCTAATTGCTTGCGAGGGAAGTGTCACGGCATGAGGTCTTCATAAGCTTCTTCCTGCAGGGAAGGTTTTGCTAAGAAACAGTCGGTTCTGTGCTTTTCGAGACCTTGCATTAATTGGGAGCCTGCACCTTGTAAGGAAATGGACTTGAGCTTGCTTTGTTCCTCACCTCAGCAAGCTTTAGGGTCATAAAAGGTGCTGCCAGATGAACTGCCTGAATCCCTGATACTTTCTCTTCCTTCTTAAGTCCTTCCCAGGGAACTGGGCTGAAAATTAGCCCAAATTTAACATAAGCAATTTTTCATGTGGACACCGAATGTTACTTTGCTTTTTCACTGTATGACTCTTTTTCTCCTCTTTTTTCCCTTCTTTTAATATTTTTTTTCAGTCCAGTTGTGATTTCTTCCTAATTTCTGTATTCAAATAATTATCCTGAAGAAGTGGCAGCTTTCTCAAAAAGTTTTCAGTCCCCCGGACTTTGTGTCTGCATTGTGTTGTGAATGAAGCTGTGGGAAATACTGCCCGTGTGGCCCAAAGTGGATTTACGATCCTCTTGTGTAAGAAAGGGCTTGGCAGGCGGTTGGAGTTTTCAAAGCTGGGCTATCTAACTGAGGGCAGCAGATGTTGCGTTTCTTTGTAAGACAGATTTGGGCTTGATGATCTCATTTTCATTTTCAAAAAAATTTGAGGGCTTTGGTCCTGACACAGTCACAAATGTCTGCCTGCATTGCATGTTTTTTTTTCATGAATCTGCTTTTTTATTGTCTCGTCAAAAATAAAAAGCAAACATTTTGATCAAATTATAATTAGTGCCAGGTAAAATTGTTGTAACACCTTCAGCTAAAATGTTCATAAATCACTGAAGGGGATGGTTTGGCCTTGAACTCTCCAAAAGTCAAGAAAATATCTGCACCAAAATATAGGAGGTCATGGGCATATGAAATTCAATATCAGGTAATAAAGATCATCTTAAAAATTATTCTTTTCCTAACATGTACATAAGAAGAGGTGGGAGGTGGTGGGGCAAACTGTTGTACAAGAAACTGGGCCGTTTTCTGTTGAATGCAGCATGGATAATATTTTGAGAAATGTGAATGCCCCATCCCTGGAGGGGTTCAAGGCCAGGCTGGATGAGGCTTTGAACAAGCTGGGCTAGTGGGAGGTGTCCCTGCCCATGGAAAGGGGGTGGAACTTGGTGATCTTTAAGGTCCCTTCCAACCCAAACCATTCTGTGATTCTACTGTTGTCATCATGGTCACCATACCTTAAACACAAGGGTGAAATGTTCCAGCTGGTTTTGGGGGACAGGCTGGAAAGGCTGGCTTTTTAGCTACCATGGGGTGTCCTCTTTGCAGGATCCTGCACAAATCTGCTAAAATTTGTTGGCTGTGTCCAGAGAAGCCTGAGCATCACTGCAGCCTCTTCCAGCCCGCCTTTGCTGCCTCCATTTCCATGCTTTGGAGGCTGGGTGTCAGGTCTATTAGCTTGTGACCATGTGCCTTGCTCTTCCCTTCCAGGAGCCGGCACCGATGCCAACGTGTCCTTGATCCTGTTTGGGGAGCATGGGGACAGCGGGACCCTGGCTCTGAAGGAGTCCAACAAATCTAACAAGTTTGAGAGGAACCAGATGGATGAATTCAACTTTTCGGACATGCTGAGCCTGGGAGATCTCTGCAAAGTGCGGATCTGGCATGACAACAAAGGTCAGGGTGGTGACTTGGCAGGGTGGGAGAGGTTGGGACACCTCCTCCTCTGTGGACATGGGGCAGTCTGAGGGAACTGTTCCCCGTGTTCCCAGCTCTGCAGTGGGATGGGTGATCTCTTAAAACCATTACTCCTCATAGCGAGAGGACGAGGGGTAATGGTTATAAGCTGAAAGAGGGGAGATTTAAATGAGATATGAGGAAGAAATATTTCACTGTGCGGGGGGTGAGGCAGTGGCCCAGGTTTCCCAGAGAAGCTGTGGATGCCCCATCCCTGGAGGGGTTCAAGGCCAGGCTGGATGAGGCTTTGAGCAACCTGGGCTGGTGGGAGGTGTCCCTGCCCATGGCAGGGGGTTGGAACTTGATTGTCTTTAAGGTCCCTTGCACCCAAACCATTCTATGAGTCTATGATTTCAAGGCTTTTACCTGCACCCTTGTCCCAGCTTGCCTGTCTGGGCATACGCCCATTGTGCAGGAGACCATATCTGCTCTAATGGGTCTCCAGCTTCAATCTGAGCTTATCTGCAGCACAGATAATGATAGCTGCTCCAAAGCGAAGCCATCCAGCCTGTTATCCCAACACGCTGACTCTATTAATGCAATGCATTTTTCCCAGGCCAGTATGAGCACGTTCTTAGCAATTTAATGCCCTCAGCCTGACACTGACACCTGGGGTAATGCAGCCTGGCATAACATAGTGGGCTTTAGAAGACAGAAATAAAGATCTGTGTCTGTCTTTATTAAAATCACTACATCAGCCGGTGAGTGTGCAATGCCCTGTCGAGAGATTTTGACATTTCCCTGCTGCTGGACACCCTAACTGGTTTCACAAACAGCAGAGCAGCGCTCACTACCACTGTCATCATCGTTTGTGTTATTATTCAGGCACTACGCGGCATCTTGTAACAAATGCATCCCTCATGCTGCTGTGATGACATCTCATCCCATCCCATCTTCATCTAAAAGAGATGATCTTCCACTAGCAATGACTTGCTTGCTAACGGCAGGCCCTTGCTGCAGCCCCATAGGCCCACTTGGGTCAATAATAACAGGGTGGCTTGGATGTCACGACCCAGCTCATAAAACCACCCTGGGTGGGATGAGTGGGGTTCTCAGAGGTTCTGTATATTCCCTTTGGGGCAAATTAAGGTGAGATGACACAAAGAATTGAATACTGGCTTACAACTTTAATGCATATAATTGTTCGGGCGGAAAGGGAAATGTAGAGAATAAAATGTGGAATGTAACAGAATTATAAAAGGAAAACAAATTACTTGGTAAAGACAATTCATGACAACACTACCAACTGCCAACAACACCAAATCTTACAGCAGTGTGATAACGTCAACATAATTTCCAACAATACTAGGAAACTTGCAACCACTTGTAAAACTTGCAATCACTCAACCTGCAACCGTTCACAACACTTGCAATCACTTTTCAGCACTAAAATGAACAACCTACAAAAAACCTGCTAAAAAAGCCCCAAAAGGAGCTGGCATAAAACTTGTAAGGTGTTACCATATGTGCCAGAGAGAGAGAGATCAAGAGATGCTTGAAGAGAAAAAAGAAAGAAAAAGGAGAGAAGAGAGAGAAAGGTTTTCACCACTCTTTGGATCCTTGGAGATAAGCATCGACATCTTGGGGGCGGGGGTTTCAATCAGTCTGTCAGCATCTCAGGAGTCCTCAGGTGGTTGTCACAAGCAACCTTCTCTTTGTTTATTCACCTTTTATAGAAAAAAGTTCTCAGGTCTCTGCCTAACTTTCTTCAATCGGCATAGGAAGCGATGGAGAGCAATGGAGGTGTCTCCCCAATTAGCACAGGAAGTGGAGAGGAGTGTCTCCTTAATTAGCATGGGGAGAACCATCTTTCTGAGCATGTGCAAGAGGGGGAAGGGTAGCATTAACCCTTTCAGCCAATTGAGCTGGAGATCATGCAGACCCTGTATTAGATTAACTTCGAAGTAGAGGCAGTGGCCCTACTCAGCAAGGGTTTGCTGCTTTGTTGTAAAAGTAAGAATAAGTCCTTTGTCAGTGAAGGGAGGAAAGCCTTCAGTGCATTCTTCACTTCTTACTATCAGCAGGGGATAGGACTAGGAGTCTACAACCGAAATGCTTTGAGACATCACAAGGCCTTACCTCATCGGAACCTTGACAGCCAGCTGCAGTTTTCTTGTAAAACTGCACGAATAGTCCGTTATGTTGGGCAGTAGAATTTATCAAAATCCTGGGAGGAATGGCAGCAGGACTACCCAGTCGTTGCCTGGTTGTGGTTTATGGCTGGGCTGGGGTTAGATGTCAGTATGGACACGTCCTGGCCATCATCTTCTTGGCTTCTCCAAGTTGTGGCAGATGGGGAAGGCTGCATCTCACGCAATATTAATAGAAGATGCTACCTCTGGATCAGAGACTTCCACTGGAAGTTTGCCTCCCTATTTTTATTTAAAAAAAAAAAAAAGAAAAAAAAAGAAAGAAAAAAAGAAAAAAAAAATCTTATTGTAACATCTGCCTGTTGGGATATACGGGAAACACAACCACCCACCTAACGTGATTGTTTATTCCCAGCCATTGCGAGCTTTGGGCTTGTATTTATCACTCCCACAACGCAAGATAATTTAGTTAATTAACCTCTGTAATACCATGTTGTATGGCTGGTGCTGAATGCAGTAAGGGAGTTGCTCTTACCTGATTTTAGTTGCCAAAACACTTCTTCTTTGATTCTGCAGCTGAGACACAGAAATGGAAAGGGCTATCAAAATACCCACTGGAGTTTTTAACTCAGCAAACAGGCATCCCTGCAGTTGCAAGGGTGGTTCGGATGTCCTGAGAGCAGCAAGAAACCAACATGGACTTGCAGATTCACTTTCAAATATATTACTAGCTAAAATGTCTACACAAAGAACATTTTCCTCCAGAGGCATTGTGGCTCCCCTGGTGACGGGTTGTGCCAATAGAATGAAATACACCCACCAAATCAGAGATGATCCTTGGGGCTCAGGCACACCAACAGGCTGGGATGTTGAGAGATGAGAACTGGATTTGAACGAGGGTCTGTTGAGCCCAGCAGCTGTTTCCAACAGCAGCATCATTGGATGACCAAGGAAGAGGAGGAACCGAGCAAGCGTGTGTAATCCTCCCCAAAGCCCTCTGCATCTTACTACGCACAGCTCAGGGCATCTCCTGAACTGTATTTTTATCAGTTAAGTAGCTTTCAGTGAATTTTCTCATTCAAGTGCTTGTCCAGACTCTCCAGGAGACACTTAGCACCCTCAGCATCCCATGACGTTGGGTCCCATGGGTCTGGTCTCTGCTGCATGACAAGCGAATCCTGTTTTTCTGTCTTTTCCTTCTTGTACAGGTGATCACAGTTCACCTTCTCTGATGTTGTTGATACACGTTGGGGAGTTACCTCATTGCAGCCGAGCTGTGGTCGTCACTATCCGCATGCTCTTGGTTAGTGGCAAGGGAAGTAAGAGAGTTTAGCCTTATGCTAAGCAGTAAGTAGGCTCAAGTAGTTTAAATTTGCTCTGGGTTGAGAGCATGTACCCAGATAGCCATGGTAAGTCAGTTAAAGTAGCTAACCATGCATCCAGAACCTGAAAAAATGCTTCATATTTATGAATAGAAATATATATTGCAACCTTTTCATAAAACTTGTTTCCATTTATAAATCATAAGTAATAGGGTTTTTACCAGACCTAACTGACTGCAACATTAAGTCTTGGAAAAAAAAAACATGTTCAGGTTTTGTTCAGCAAATTTCCCCCAGAAAGGACAACTGTAGTTTAAATCATAACATATGTTGTCTTCATTGTTCTTGCATTAGTCATGTGAAAGGCATATCCTATCTACAACTTCACACAATACAACATGACAGTTTGTTGGGTGGGGAGAGTGTTTATTACTGCTGGGATCCCAGGCTATAGCTATCCTTTACATACATGCTTGCTCCCTCTATATAATTTATATAAATTGGCTGTGCCACTGGTTAGAAGTTCCTGGCTCTATTTTTTGGAAAGAAGTAATGGGTTCAGGGGTCAAGAGTCGTGTATGTTTTTTGTCAGATGCTTGGGGGACTTTGAATATTAAACAAAAATGTGCTTGTATTTACCATTACTTTGAGGCATTAGATGTCGATCATTCTTTCTTTAGGGTTTGTTGGTTTTTTTCTTTATTGCATGAAATGGTTCTTTGCTATTCATCTGTGGAATACTCGACCTCCCACTATCCTACCCCATTGCTCCTCACATGCTGAATACTTGGGACATGGATGGTGTTCTTTTCCTAATTTTCTTAATAATTAGCCTTAGTAGCAACATCACAGAATCACAGAATGGTTTGGGTTGGAAGGGACCTTAGAGACCATCGAGTTCCACCCCCTGCCATGGGCAGGGACACCCTCCACTAGCCCAGGTTGCTCAAAGCCTCATCCAGCCTGGCCTTGAACCCCTCCAGGGATGGGGCATCCACAGCTTCTCTGGGCAACCTGGGCCACTGCCTCACCACCCTCAGAATAAAATATTTTTGCTTAATATCTCATCTAAATCTACCCTCTTTCAGCTTGTTTTGACCCTCATTAGGTGCCTTTAGCATGGACTAGCTAAGGGAACTACTAACCATCACAAGACTTCTTTTTCTTTCTGACCTGGTTTCAGCAAGCAGTCAACCAATCTGTCCCCATTTAAGGACAAAATACATTCAAACTTCTTGCCCAAAGTGGCTACTTTGCCATAAAGTCCAGCTCAGCATCAGTCCCCATCCACAAAGTTTTGTTGCAGTGGCTTTGCTCCCAGTTCACATCCTGGTTTGTTTTTTTTTTTATCCTTTCACTGGAATTTGACTCCAGTGGGATGTTTGGAGTTGAAGAGCCGGTAATTGCGATGGCAAAGAAGGTCTTTAAATCACAAACACTGCACTTGCCTACTCTGGAAAAACATGTCAGTTTTATGGTCCTACTTTAATGCTTTAAAATGTTGTTTTCCCCAGAAAAAAACTGCTGAGTGGCATCTCTGTATGCGATATAAAGGAGGAATGAAGCCCCCATCTAATTTCTCTGACTTCAGTAAAATTGATTAGGGAGGAAGTCGGTGCTCATTTGAAAACAGGCGGTGTAGAGACTTTGCAATTTCAAGGAACTTGTTCCTGATTTTTTTAGATGTTTAGGGCTCATCAGCAAGAGTCTGCTAACAATGAATTGCTGTGAACTAAATTTACTTTTAAGTTTTTCTCCATGTCTTTTTAATCTTGCACCTGTTTACTTCGAGCTACTGATGTTCGACCTAATATATTTAGACCCCTGGAGCAAATTTAATCGTTTCCAGACTCCCCATCTCCTGATCTCAGATAGGCACTATGTTATTTTCTCGTATCTCAGTTCATTTGCTTCTACATTTATGCAAGATCAGTATCTGTAGGTCTGTAGAAATGCTAGCATTCTAAATATAGGCCTCCATTTTTTCTCTGATTTCAGGACTAAATCACTGTTCTGGAAGAACGGCTTAAAGTTTCTTATTATCTCAGTAATGGAATTATTTACTTAGAAAAAGCGGTTTCCCCCCCTTCCCCCTCCTTTTTTTTTTTTTTTTTTTTGCCTTTTTCTCCTTGCACCAAGGACATATGGGAAATCTGGATTTAGCTCCCTCATCTGCCTGAGTAGGTTTGAACCCAGATGATAAGCAGCCTTTCTTAAAGTCGTTAATTTCAGATTCTTGATTATCTCAGTTGCCATCAGACAAGGGGAGCCAGGAAGAGCCTAATCATGGATAAACCAGACTTCTCTGTGTTATTAGAGGAGCAAAGACAGAAACAAATATATCCAGGTTATGCAGCCCAACTTCTTCTTCACCTCAACAAGGCTCTTCTCTCAATTACATCACTGTGACATCATCTGGTTGAGTTTTAAATAGTCTGATTGCCCCAGTGACTCCTTTTGGGTGGCTCTTCCAAAGGAGAAAATATCTTATTCCTCTTCTTTGGTCTGGACCCAACTCAACATCATTAGCATGCTCTTGTTTTTCCTTTTCATTCTCTGAAGGAACTCCCTTTTTAAGGAGCAGTATTTTGAATCAGATCTTAAATTGCCCAGGCCTTGAACTTGCAGCACACGGCATTTCCAGAGGTATGCTTCTGCAATTCATGGAGATGATTCCAAGCCTTTTGAGCACTTGTATGCCATAAATTATTAAAAGAAACCTAAAGATTTGCCTTTTCAGCCCTTTGTAAGGATTTTCTCAGATATGAGACTTGAGAAAGGCTTTTTTAAGTCCTCTTCCAAGTGCTTGACTTTTCCCTTGTAAAGTCTGCTGATTCACGGGGCAGATTTTTTGAAGGGTTTCTGCTTAAATATGAAGTGAGAGGAAGAGAAAAAAAAAAAGAATTAAAGTGCCTAAGGAGAGGAGACTGCATCAACCTCCTGGTTTGTCGACAGCTCAGTAAAGAGGAAGACAACACCAACTCCTGCATCTTTCCGCACAGATTGAAGTCAATGCAAGCTGGGCATGGAAGCTGCAGACCTGTGGAGCACACCAGCACTTGTGCCATGGCTGCTTAGTCCTTCAGGTTGCCCGAGTCTGGTTTCAGCCCCTTGGGAGACCCCAGCATGACCCACAGAGCCCTCCTGTCCTGGTTTCAGCTGGGACAGAGTTCACTCTCGTCCCAGCAGCTGGTGTGAGGCTGTGTTTGGGTTTGTGCTGAGGAGAAGCTGATCACACACTGATGGGCAGAGCTGCTGCCAGGACAGTCAAGGACTTTCCAGCTTCTCTGCTGGGCCCGTGTCTGCAGGGGCAGGAGGAGCTGGGAGGGAGCACAGCCCCAGTGACCAGCCCAGGATTCCACCTCAGGGTTAGGACTGAGACCCAAACTGGCCAATGGTCTGTTCCATCCCATGCCCGGCATGGCCAGGAGAGAGGCGAGGCCCTGGCCGGAAGGGCTCTCTCTTGCTCTGGGTTGTCTCCCTCTGGGTCACCCCTCTCTCAGGGTTGTCTCAGTCTCTCGGACACTCGGGCTCTTATCTCCATTATGGGATTGCAGTTTTGGGATCATTAGCCGGGAACAGGTTGAATCTTCATCATCAGGTGGTGAGCAGTGTCACTGTGTATCACTCATTTGTATATTTGTATATATTACTATTATTATCATAATTATAACTATTTTCAATAATATTGTAGTTTAGCTCTTAAGCTGTTCTCATCTCAACCCAGGAGTCTCTTTTCCTTTTACCCCTTTCATTCTCTTCCCCATCAACAGGAGGTAGGAGTGTGAGGAAGCGGCTGCGTGGTGTTTGGCTCCCAGACAGCACCAACACTCCGACACCCCCTCAGCTTCCTCACATGCCATGTACCTTCCTCTCTTTTCAGTGGCAGGTTTCCTCCTTACACTCAACAGTCCTACCACAAAGATGTCTTACAGGCCTCACAGCACAAGCAGAAGACAAAGCAAAAATCTCAGAGTCTGGAGGTGACATAAAGTAGAAAAAAAAAAAAACCAAAAAACAAAACCAAAAGCAAACAGAAGAGCCAATCTGGAGAGAAGACTAAGACTTCAGTGTTGACCTTGCACAGTCATTCATTTCCTCTCAATCTCCTGTAACTGCAGAACCCTTCACTGCAAAGTGGAAAGAGCCCAAAAGGCCAGATATTAGCTGTAAAATTATCATTTCCACAAAAGCTTCTCTTTTCTACACGTCTCCTTTAGTCCTCTTGGGGACAAATTGTCTTACAACCTTGTTAGATGCTTTTGCATCAAATATGCCTCAATAAAAAACAAAATACACTTCAGTTGCAAGACTATAATCTGAGAAACTGTTATATCTTCACTCCAAGCTGTTAAGTGTTTTTGCACAGGAGTAGTTTATCTGCATGGGGTTTCTTGGGGGGTTTGGTTTTTTGTTTGTTCGTTTGGTTTTCGGCTGGGAGCAATTTATGGGTGGTTTTGACTTGAGTCAAATCCGGGACTGAACAGGTTGCACAGACAACAGAGGAGAGGGGGGCAGAGGACCTGTTTTCTAAAACTGTCCCAAGTGTTAAGCTTTTTCTTTGTCAAAGGTTGTGAGAAGTTTTGCATTGCCTGTCTGGTCTGATGAGAAATGTTGTGGTGTGAACTAACATGATCCTAAAGGAGACATATCTAAAATGGATCTATTTTTATTCTGCCACTGGCTTGCTGAACGACCTTGCATAAATCACAGCCACGTACCTCATTTTCAATTATGTAAATCAGGGATAAAAATTATTCACCTTCTTAAAGTGTTTTGAGATGTACTGATGCAAAGCTAGATGCTATTGATTTTAACACTTCACAATTAACGCTCCATTTCTAGTGATCTGATGCTGCTATCAAAACTCCCACCGCTTTCTTGGTGATGTCTCATGTGGTAGGATTTAGGGATGGATGGTCATCTAAGAAGGCAGGGGATAAATAATGTCAGAGGACAAAAGACTGATAAACTGGTTTTGCAATGGTCATTACTTTATGTTTCAGAATATGTGAAAAGAAAAAAAAAATGCAAATGGAGAGCTGGATGGTGATTGTGAATGGCTGGGCAGCAGCAGTTCTTCACTGGCCCCTGAGCAGTTAATGTCCCAAGCAGAACGTTTCTTTTATTCCTATGGGAAGACAAACACTAGTAAGGACAACTTCTATCCTTGTTGGGCCATCAACCATTTTTTAAAACAAACCAAAGAAGACCTGTGACAGATAGACAAGGGTCAGAGAGGAAAATCAATTAATACAGCTGCAAAGAGTGGAGACAGTTTAACTTCTGTGGATTGGGGTTTTAGTTAAATGAAGCAGTAACTTCATTATCTGTGTTCTATCTACTGCTTCTAAAGTCAGGCTTGGTTGTGCTGATCACTGCAGAAATACATGATGAAGAACTTACAATACAAGCTCTGTCCAATGTCAGGAAAGTGGAGACTTTTAGCATCACCTGGAAAAAAGGCAAAATGGTCCCGTGAAGACCTTGCAAATGTACACAGAGGGTCCTTAGAATCATCATAGAATCATAGAATGGCTTGGGTTGGAAGGGACCCCAAAGACCAGCTCATTCCACCCCCTCTGCCATTGGCAGGGACACCTCCCAACAGACCAGGTTGCTCAAAGCCTCATCCAGCCTGGCCTTGCCCATCGTCACCCAGTTGTCAGCTTGGGCCCTTTTGGAAAGGAGGATAAATGGCACAAATAACTGCTCTTTTGGATAAGGACACTTGAGGAAGAAAACACATATCCCTACATGACACTAAATTACACAACTGCCAGAGTCAAGCAAGCAAAGTGATTCCATTCTCCCCAAAGCTCTTCTCCTCCTCTAATTACATTTGAAATGTTTTGCACGCTATTGAAAATGTCACTTCCAGCTGCGGACCGTTAAGGAGCCTACGTGGCACAGCCCTGGGTTTTGTTAGGACAGGTTTGCTGCTGGGGATTTTGACGGCAGCAAAACAGGCCTTGAGTGAAGTCCCTTTTGTCACAAACATCGAACGCTTGTTATGGTGATAGAGGATCTTCCACAAAGGCACAGTGGTGGCCAAACTATTTTAAAGACCAAGACCTACATGATCAAGCAGAAACTGCTCAGAGGTGTTATTTTTTCCCTCTGCCCCAAAGCAGTAATGGAGAGAAATGTAGAGGTTCTGGTTTACACTGGGGTCACTTCAGAAAAGCCCATGGTGCCTTCCGAGGCATTTGTGCAGTTGATTTGGGACTGAGTCCTTCTTCTCCTGGTATTTTCAGTCAAGCTGCCAAAGGGATACAAACAGATTTACTCCAGCTCTTCTGCAAGCACTGAAGGTTAAGTGATGGAGAAACTGTGGCTTTCACAGTGGATTAGGATCCACCATCCAACAGTATCCAGGGAAAACGCTGATGAGCCATCACTGCAGAGATCCTCCACCCCTGGCACCAGGGGACATGGACAGGGAAGGAAGATGTGCTGCTCTGCACATAACCAGTATAGCATTTACCTGGGGTCAATCTTTTATCTCAAGAAATTAAAAGCAATACAGGATACTTCTACAGCTTCCAGGTCCCCCCAAATCGGTTTTAAATTGATAAATTTAAATTTGCAGTTTTGTCCTGTAGCTCTCCTGGTGAGTGGCTGCTGGGAACAAGCTGGAGAAGAGAGAGCAGGGTATGTGCATTGTATTCAGTCTCTCTCCTCATACCACTGCTTGGCACTGACGCTGTCCCACTGTGGTGGTTTGACCCTGGCCAGTGACAAACACCACACAGGCGCTCCCTCACCTTCCACCCTCCCAGGGGTGAGGCAGAACATTAACGGGGTGAAGGGAAAAGAGGCTCATGGGTTGAGAGTAAGAACAATTTAATAACTAAAGTACAATAATATTGAAAATAATAACAATAATAATAATGATAATAGTAATATATGCAAATACACAAATGAGAGCTACACAGTGATACTGCTTGCTACCTGATGACCAAGGATCAGCCCATTTCTGGCTAACGATCCTGGAGTAGGAAGAGTCCCAAAACCACAATCCAGGAAAAGAGATAAGAACCTGAGCATCCAAGGGCCAACTGAGAGAGAGGGGAGTGACCCAGAGAGAGAGAGAGAGGGAGCACTTCTGGACAGAGCCTCATCCATATACAGGGCATGCCAGCCATGGGATGGAACAGACCATTGGCCAACTTGGATCTCAATCCTAAAACTAAGATCAAATCCTGGGCTGGTCACTGGGGCTGTGCTCCCTCCCAGCTTCTCCTGCCCCTGCAGACACGGGCCCAGCAGAGAAGCTGAAAAGTCTTTTACTTATCAGCCTTCTTCTCAGCACAAATCTAAAACATAGTCTCTTACTAGCTACTGTGAAGAAAATTAACTCTGTCTGAGCCAAACCAGGACACCTAGTCATGCTGTTCAATGTTGGCAATAGGACTAAGATCAGCAATTTATTCTATCCTGGTCTGCAGTCATTGATCTCTCTCGCTGGAGAATGGTGGGATGTTTTCTTTCTTTGATCCTGTACTGTTTTAACTGAAGTTTTGATGGAAGCAGAGCAGCCTCCTGAATATGCTGCAGAGACGTTCATTGAACTTAAATGGAAATGAGCCTGCCAAAAAGATTAACAGCTGATAATGCCAACATATTAGAATGAATTTCCAAACAGCCCCAAAGAGCAAGTTGCTCCAGTTAGAGTGCAGTGGGAGCCCTGAGGAACTTGATAAGATCAGCCCAGGAGGCAGTAAACCGGTGAGGATCTGTGATCACGTGCCAAGTCACCCCCAAAATCCCTTCATACACTTGTTCTGCTGCTGGAGCCTGGAGGAGGTCTGGCACATCTGGGAGGTCCATCCAACTCACCTACCCGGGTCCTGCACCCATGGTATTTGCACAGGTGTCCTTATTGGCACATGGCACTGTCTTCCCAGTTCAAGAGAGACGTGGATGTACTGGAGAGAGTCCAGTGAACAGCCAAAAAGATGATTAAGGAATTGGAGCATCTATTGTACAAGGAGAGGCTGAGAGAGCTGGGACTGTTTGGCTTGGAGAAGACAAGGCTCAGGGAGATTTTATCGATGTGTACAAGTCTCTGATGGGGAGAGTAAGAAAATGGAGCCAGACTCTTCTTAGCAATTCAATTCTAATCGAAACATAAGAAAAAAGCTCTTTCCTCTGCACAGGTAATCAAATACTGGCACAGGTTGCCTAGAGATATTGTGGAGTATCCACCCTTGGAGATATACAAAACCTGACTGGACACAGCCCTGAGCAACCTGCTTTAGCTGACATTACTCTAAGCAAGGGGTTGGACTAAACCTTCTCCAGAGGTCCCTTCCAGCCACGATGATTCTGCAGTTCTGTGCCCTCAAATTTAAGGGGCAAGTGGTGTCTTTAGTTAAGGTCTGTGCTTTGCAGGGAGTGATTTCCTATCTTGACAAAGGTTCAGGAAGACAAAATACAAAACAGGAATAGTTGTGAGGCTGGTAAAGATCTGCCAACACGTGGTTGGAGGGATCGCAGTCCACAGGAGCAGGGTGGCTTGTTGACACAACTCAAAAAAGGTGCCATCTTTTTCTTTTCAGGGCTAAAGAAGATTAATATTTGCACACTATGGGAGTAGGCACATGGCAGTGAATTCTGGGAAGAACAAGAGCTGTTTAATGTCTCTGAGATGTAAATAATAAGTCAGAAGAGATCTCTCATAATGAGCATTTGTAAGTAGAACTGTCAGAACCTCCTGTCCCCTCAAGCTCAACAAGAGCTGCTTCTATTTCAACAAAGAAATCAGGAAAATGTTCCCAAAACCCTTTTCTTAATTTCCAAGTTGCTTTTCCACTGAAAAGGAAAAATAAAGCAGAAAACTAAAAGGAAGCTGTGACTCCTCAGAAGGCCCCAAGGCAAAAGTTAGGTGATTCAGTGGTTCCTGTTGGAGCACCCATCACTTGTGACGTTATCTGAAGGAAACAGAGATCATTTCAAGTACCAACAGGATGCTCCCAAGGAAAGGTATCTCATCTCCTTACCCAAGCTACGTGAAAATATCCACATCTTTTTTTTTATTTTGTTGTTTTACCAGGAATCGCACCAGGGTGGCACTTGGAATATATTGATGTGACCGACTCGGCCATGGACAAGACATTTCGCTTCCAGTGTGATCGCTGGCTGGCTAAAGGTGAAGACGATGGGCAGCTCATAAGGGAACTGGCTTGTGCCAATAATGACATCCTGGAACTGAAGGAACGGACCGGTAAGTTTAGAATTGACTTGTGGCATTTTCTGAGGGACCTCAGAGGCCACAGGACCACATCTGCTGGAAGCTGCTCCACTGAGGTTTCCCATGCAGCAACAATTTGGATTTGCAGGCTTTAAGGGTTGAATTACTAAAGGTACTCTTTAGTTTAAAAGTGAAATGCTGTGATAAAAAAGAAACAAATCAGAATTTATGAAGAAGAAAAAGATATTATTCTGGGTTGGAACTTAAGAGAGAACCCCATCTGCAGCGGTTCAATCCAGCAATAAGCCATAAGGACGCATGGTTATGGTCTCATAAAATAACGAGCTTGAGTCTTTGAGGTGGAAAATAAGTTCAATCCTTAAAGCTTTGTAAGTAACATTGCTCCAGCTTCCTCCTTAACATGTTCTACTAGCTCAAGTATCCCAGCTGAACATGACAGCTAAGCTTAACATCCCATAGCCCTGGGTCTGCTCTGGGTAATTCCACTGAGTTCAAGGTAATTATATCGGTGTTTAATGTGCGAGCAATTGAGTGAGCAGGAGTTATTTAATGGCACTGATGATATGCAAAGCGCATCTCAAGAACTCCTGCACTGCGGTGCTCTTCTTCAGGAGCATCCTGGAGAGTCAATAATCTCATTACTTCTGTGGAATTTCTCTCTGTCCCTGCAAAAAAAACAACAACAACAAAAAAAAAAAAACCAAAAAAACAAACAAACAAACAAAACACAAACCCAACAGCCTTGTGATTGGCATTTTGTGTATTTATGTGCCACCATGGCGTCTGAGAACATACTGTTGGGTACATGGATACCCTCACTGTTCCTGTTAGGAACAAAAATTCAGGTTGCTTTAAAAAGAGAGTCCTTAGCGCAGCAGGGAGCTGGCCACAGCTTGTTCAAGAGCAGCTCCCTCTACTCTTGTGAGCTGATCGAGCAGTAATCCTGTTTTTTCACATACTCTATCCCTGCACGAAACCCAAAGTCAAAACTCCTGCAGATTTCAGCGTGGTTCCATCCTTATTTTGCAAATGCTTTCCTGTGTGCTGTGATAAATATTAGGAAGAGAGTTTTTAAGCAAAGTGACAGCCAAATGAAGAGATCTTTCTGGCCATCTGCTCTTCCTTTTCTGTTTAACGTTTGTGTTAATTATGCTTGAAAGCCTATGAGATTGTCACAGTAACGAGCGACAGAGAGGATGCAGAAACAAAGGAAAACATCTGGATCATCTTAGAAGGAAAGCTGGGCCGCTCGAAAGAATTCCTTATGGAAAACTCCTCCAAGAAAAGGAGATTTGAAAGGTAGTGGGACTGGGTGGTGGGCTAGAGGAGCTCCCCACCAGCTGTTTGTCTTCCACAAACGTCAACTCTTCTCTGTGGTGGTCTAGAGCATTGAGTTACTGCCATGATGTTTCTCTCAAAACTCTAATGGCTTCTCACCTGGAGTAAAAGGAAGATACAAAAAATTAATTTCTGATGGGCAGACACAGAGGGAGTTTAAAAATTATTTAAAAAAGACATTTGGTGGAAGGAAATGTAGATAAAGCATGTGTGCGTGTGTGTGTCCTGTTGTATTAGCACATACAAACAGGCTTCTGGTGAGCCCCCGGGGAGGATGTGTATTTTTGAGCCGGGAGGAGCAGAAGGAAGCTGGAGGTGTTTTTCGTTCCTTTTTGCAGCATCTCGCTGGCGGTGGGAATCAGAGAGAAAGTAAAGAGAAAGTTGGAGGCAAAACATTGTCAAGCTGCTCAGATCTGACTTTGCAGATGAATCTGGGGGGGATGAGGCTGAAGATCACTGTCGCAGGAGGAAGGCTGAGGATCAGCCTCGTACACAGTGCTGGAGGCGCATCGATGTAACGTGGGGCAGATCCCTTCTCCCATGTGGGAGCAAAGTGTTCCAGATGTGAGATGGGTTATTTATTTTGTTTAAGGACACAGCACGCTGTTAGGAGATGAGAAAGCCACAGATGCTGCTGATGTTGGGTTGCTTTGCAGGGAGGAAAGGTTTTTCTTGTGGCTCTGTAAAATAAGGTGAAATTCCAGCTGATGGGGACTCTAGCATGAATGGATCAGATATTTAATCTGAAAAATGAAAGATCCAGAGGAGCTTCCTCCTGACCTTCAGCTGATGGTGTCTATGCTGGAGTTAAAGACACCCCTCTCCAAAAGCATTAGTCACAGTCCGCCGTTGGAGGCAGGTTTTAATAAGGACCAGTCTAAGGAGATAAACCTGACAGATACACAAGGGACACAACAGGGAGCCAGCCAAGGGTTTGACAGAGACCTATTGTTTCTCTAAGCTGTTTTCAAGCTGAGCTTCGGGAAGGGTGGCTGAACCAGCAAATTTAAAACAGTGATGGTGGGTAGATGTGTAACAGATACAGTATCTGTCAAGAATGAATGAGTAAGTGGTGGAGGGGAAATTAGTCATTCTTTAGCTTTATCTATAATGAGGCAAATTGATTTTGTGTGTGGAACAGCTCAAGTTTATCCTGGAAAGTCCTAGTGGCAACAATTTAAAGTGTCACCCCTAATCAGAGAAAACACTGAATTTAAATATGGAAATCATACTTTTTGTTGAGTGATTGTAGGTTAAATCAAATTACTTTAAATGGAGGCTTATCTTCTATCTTCCATAGCCACGTGCAAATTATTTAATGTCCCTATGAGACAAGTCACTGCCAGCCTTCGAGATACTCGCTGAAACTTCTCCCTGCTTCCTGTAGGGGAGCAACAGACACATTCCAGTTTTCTTCAAAGAACGTTGGTGATATTGCAGCTATTTGTGTTGGTCACTGCCCAAAAGATGGAAAGAAGTCATCTGCAAAAGCTGATGTCTTCTGGCACGTCCAAGAGATTATCGTAACGGAGATGGAGCTTTACAACAAGTAAGTGATTTCTCATCTGCAAGGGGCTGCTCCAGGAGGACGTGGGGATGCTGAGCAGCTCCACATCTGTCCTCCTGAAGCATTTCAGACTTAAGCAAGAGCAGAAAGTCTTACCAAATCTTAATCCCTTTCTGAAAGCTAAGAACCAGCTCTTTGGTGTGTCGGGTACACGGGTGGCTTGCCTGTGGGATTCTGAATTTTGCATTTGTATGTGCAGATAAGTTTATGAACAAGTTGATTTGGCGGATCTCGCATCTATGGTAAATTAATGTTTCAACTGGTGGAAAATACTGAGATTGACTGAAAATTAAGGGGTTTGTAGGATGCTCTGCACAGACTGGCCTTTAGGTAAGTCTTGGAAAAAGAGCTCCTAGAAAAATTGTTGAGAATAAGACAAAACCTGAACCTCCTGTTCACACCAGCTGGGATGCGAGATGCTGCTGGGATGGTCCGAAAGGCCCACTGGTTGCAGTCAGCTGCCAAATCAGAAGTGCTCAGCTACTCTGTTTTGAATAGGACTGAAATCAGCCATAGCTGAAAAATGACCAGGTCTGAAGAGGTCTGGGCACATCAGGTCCTACAGGATTTGGTCTGAGCCCTGCTTTTGGAAGGGGTGATGTTCATCACTCGGAGCAGATAGCACAGGGATTATGAAAGAGAGGAAGAAAATTGTCCATTTGTAGAACAAACTCCTCTTCAGAGAAAATATCCACAATGTTAATTGTGGATTTCTTTTCTTCTCCTTGATATTTCCACCGCTGCTAAAGAATTTAAAGAGTTTGTTCCAGCTCAGACGATTGAGTGTTTAAGAAGAAATCCTTGAAGTGTTGTTTTTTTCTTAGAAGCTAAGAGTCTCTCCTAGCAAATTAATTAGCCAGCAGAAGAGCCACAATAATATTTGCTGCATGAAAACTCAGTCGATTACATACCAAAACATGTTCTTTTCTCCTGGTGAGGAGAAAAACCTGGAGCCCTTTAAGTCCAGCTGTGCAATCATCAAATCCATGCACTAAACCCGTTGGAGGCATGTTGAAATAGTATGTTTTGAAGGGGCCAAAGATCTTCTCATCAAGATCCAGTTTTTTCAAAGTTGAATTAAATGAAAGAGGGCAGCCAGGAGATACCAGTAAAGCCCACAGCCTGTTGTTGCTCTGCTCTGTAAATGACCAACTGGAGCAGATCTCACTGTGAGAGCAAGCTCTCATTTAGGTATTCCCGATCCCAAATGTTGAAAAAAAAAAAAATCCCATCTGGTCAATTTAAAAAAAAAAAAAAAAAAAAAACAACTAAATTAAAAGAGTTATGAGATTGCTACAGCAATAGTTTTAAATTATATTGGGATTTTTGCCTTTTAGTAGTAGATTTTAGTCTGCAAAAGGGCTGTATTTAGCCTGCAAATCCCAGGGCTAGAAAGGTCATTTTTTTTTTCCTGCACCACACAAAGATTGGCATGTCTATCACACTCCAGACCATGAGATATTACATAGCCCAGGAAATAAAACTGCAGCACCAGGCAATATCTCCACCCCACTCTCATGCAGTTTTTCTGTCTCTGAGCCTAAAAATTTGCTCCCACCAGAATTTCTCATTTACAAAGCTTCTTTCCAGAAAAAGGAGTGCTTTATTTTAGCTGTGGAAAATGTCAAAAAGTGTTGGAAGTACTGCTGCAATGGCAGTAACCCTTCCTCCAGGTGTTTATTTTACGCACTGCAATCCAGCTACACTCCTTCCAGGAAGACCTGCTGGAGTTTGACGAGGAGGAGGGGAAAAAAACCAACCCATTTGGTAATGATCTCCATCATTGAAAATGAAATCCATCATTAAAAGCAGAATGCTCCAGCCTCTGGCCGGCTGCCAGGTATGCAGCAGTTTATGGATGTGCTCTGCGCTCCTCGCATATTGCCAGAGGCAGCACTGCAGAGCCTGGGGCTTTCAGCATCTGGTACCTATTAGTTCTGTGCTCGACGTGGGTTTTTTGGGGTTTTTTTTTGTTGGTTTTTTTTTGTTTTTGTTTTTTGTTTTTTTTTTTGCCTGCTAAGGATGGGCTGCGTGATCTATATGAGGAAAGGGGGAGACTTAAACCTCCTCCTCCCATTTTTCATACTACTTTTTTCCTAATTCCTAGCCCAACCTTAGCCATACCATCAGTGAAGATAATTCATAGAATCATAGAAACATAGAACAGTTTGGGTTGGAAGGGAACTTAAAGACCATCCAGTTCCACCCCCTGCCATGGGCAGGGACACCTCCCACTAGCCCAGGTTGCTCAAAGCCTCATCCAGCCTGGCCTTGAACCCCTCCAGGAATGGGGCATCCACAGCTTCTCTGGGCAACAGATTATACTCCGCAACACAGGGCTGATTGCTCATCCTGCTTTGGTGGGTCCGGATATGGACATGCCATTGCACAGGCAAAAAGGTCCATGTGCAAGGTGTCTGGGGTGGAGATGTTGGTTTTTCCAGTTGCGGTTGCAATGTTCAACCAATGTTGTCTTCATAGAGAAACTCTAGTGCTAGCACATGTATGGAAAAATACTGAAACAGCATTAATTTTGGGGAATTTAGTAGCACGCCCAGTCCAAAACATGGCCATCCACACTGTTAATGTCTTGCTGATTTTCCTTCGACAGATATTTTTTCAGGTGCAACACGAAAATCCCTCTGCGTTACAAGAGACGCGACTACAAAGTCTTCGAGTGTGCCAAGGTCACTGAGAGCTTTGCCAGCAAAGCCCGGAGCTTGGTGCCAGTCAAATATGAAACCATCGTGGTCACAGGCTTTGAAAAGGGTGCGGGGACCGACGCCAATGTCTTCATCACCATCTTCGGGTTGAACGGAGACTCGGGAAAGCGGGCGCTGAAGCAGAAGTTCAGGAATCTCTTTGAGCGGGGCAAAACCAACAGGTTTTACCTGGAAACGTTGGACATGGGAGAGCTAAAAAAAGTCAGGATTGAGCATGACAACAGCGGTCTGGCCCCGGGTTGGCTGGTGGAACGGGTGGAGATCACCAATTCAGCAACTGGTGTGACCACCATATTTCCCTGTGGGAAGTGGCTGGATGAAAACCGGGGCGATGGGTTAATCTGGAGGGAGCTTTTTCCTAGGTACTGAGGAAGGTAGGGCTGCAGGAGGGTTTTGGTCTCTTCTACACATGCATTTTTCTCATTGTACTGTTTTATATTGCATTTTACTTTTTAAAACACTGCCTTTTGTATTGAGAGATTTTTTAGTAGCAAGACGTACTTCCTGGGTTAATATTTTGTAAAAGTAATACTGCTTTTTTAAAGTGCATATAAAATTGTGAATGAAATAAGTACATTTCTTGCTCATTTGTGTTTAAAAGCCACAACTAGCAGAGCCATAAACTATCCCTTAACAGCTCACATGCCATCTTCTGCTTTTAGTGTTTTGCCCTGCCTGGGCTGGGAAAGCCCGCTGGCCTCCACCACTGATGGGCTCCCCTGGAGATGAGTAAAGAGGATAAGAGAATTGAGCCAATAGATTTAAGACAATTGAGCTTGGAGATCCCAGTTTTTCCCGCTTCTGGCAATTGTGAATGTCCGTACACACAAAGGTAGACCTCCAGAAGGCAGTGGGCACAGCAAGACTTCCTGCGGGGAGATTGGGAAGGACCGGTTCTCCACCCAGCCAGGTGTCAAGGGTTGGGATCGGGGTGATGTTTTCCACCTGTGGGCTTTCCCCTTAAAGCCAGATATAGCTCCCTGGGTGAATTTTATCAGGTCTGCTCAGGGGTGGGATCTACAGTTAACAGCAGCTGGAGCAAAAGACGTACCAGCTAATCAATTCCAATGCAAGGAAGCTGTGCTAACGATATTCAAAGCTGTCTCAGGATGATCTTACCCTATATGGCCTGAATACCAACTCTGTTTCAGAGCAGCTGCCATTCATTTCAATTTTTTTTCTTTTAATAAGGATTTCTGGTTTGGTTTTTTTGTTTTGTGGTGGAGGAGAAATTTCCCAGCTGCCACAATGGCCAGTGCTCCTGTAGATGAGCTCTTCCCAGCTACTCACATCTCTACAGGTACCAACATAAAAAGCTGTTTACAAATCACTACTTCTGGTGCCCCGTCTCCCTCCCCAGGGGCCAATCCTCCAGAGGAGAAAGGTGGGATGTCTGAGCTGCCATGAGATGACAACCTTCTTCCTATGTCCTAAGAGAGCACTTTCCCCCTCCCAGAAGCCGGTTTTAGATAAGAAATTAGTGCAAATAGGGCTCAAATGGGTCAATAGTGGGTCACACCCCCTGAACCCACCCATCCCATCAGTCCCTGGGTTGGGGATGAAGCTGATGCTTCAACTGGTACATGACCTGGATGTGCCTGGCCTTAAGGCAGGACTGTCCCACTGCCTGGTCATGGGCTAGTGATGCTGAGACAGGAGTTGGGGGTGTGTTGTGGGTGCTGTTGATTGCTCCTGGATATTTGAAAGCTGCTGCATCCCACCAAAACCTGGCCAGGGAAGTACTGCATCTTTATTTTCCATCAAAGAGACTTGAGCTTATTCAGGGCTGTCTGTGCCAGCTCGCAAATAATAGCTCAGACTAATTCATTTTAGAAACCTTTATGGTAACCGATGGTTTTGGAGCACAGCAAGTTGCTTAAATGAGCCCAGTAATCAACCTCATCAATGATCAACAGCTTACTGATGGGAATAATAATAGCAGCATTTACTGGCTGTATTCTCCCTCCTTGCTGCAGACTGATGCTACCAAGCTCTGAGCAAGGACCAAGCCAAGGGCTGGGAGCAAAGGAGGAGCAGGATGGACCTCAGGAGGGCTGAAGGTTGGTGTTGAGGTGAACAGGCATGTTGCATCCCTGGGACCCTGCTGGGATGGGGCTTGGGCTCCCTGGACAGCCAAGGGATCCCACAAGCAGAGTCTGGAACATTTGCTTTTGCTGTGTTTGTGCAGCATCATTGCAAAGCAATGGTTCCCCAGTGGGTGTTTTGAAATGAAAAAAAAAAGGATTAGGCTTGTGGTCTTTCTGCTTTCCCTCCCACCCTAGTCTATCAGGGCTATGAAAAAAAAGCTTCCCTGTCAATAGATTTGTCCCATTTTTAGAGAAATGTCTGCTGCAGTGAAATAGGAGGTTTGGGGTTGTTGGTTTTTTTTTTTTTTTCCATTAAAATGCTGTATCCCAGCATTTCCAGTTGGCACTGGTCAGCACCCACTTGGTGTGGAGACACCAGAAATGCTGGTTTTCATAGAAACACAGCATCATAGAATGGTTTGGGTTGGAAAGGACCTTCAAGACCATCAAGTTCCAACCCCCTGCCATGGGCAGGGACACCTCCCACTAGCCCAGGTTGCTCAAAGCCTCATCCAGCCTGGCCTTGAACCCCTCCAGGGATGGGGCATCCACAGCTTCTCTGGGAGCTTGCTGATATGGGGTCAGTAACCTCACCGCCTCCCAGGAAGGCAACCTTGGCAAAGCATGAAAAAAAATCTGGTTTTTTTTCCTCTAAAGACTTCAAAAATGCCCCTTGTTCGTGCCAAACTCAACTCCACCCTGGCTCTGGGGAGTCATTCTGTTGCTACAACAACTAATGCTACAAAAGTAAAAAGGCAAGAGTGGAGTTTTTCCAAGCGCTGGATTTGCGTTAAGCTGCTCAAACCAGCACGTTCTTGCCCAAGTGGAGAATTGAGAAGGAGAAAAGCCAAAATTGTCCCAGCGCTGTGCTTTTTGCAGGGCTCAGGCCATCTCTGCCTGCTGGGGCAGAGAAACCCAAAGCTGTATGTTGAGCAGATGCACAGCTCCTGCTCCCCTTGCCACCCTCTATTTTTTTATTATTATTATTTCCCTCTATTTTTTTTTTTTTCTTTTTTTTTAAGTGGGGGGGGGGGGTGGTTAATGCACATGCCTTCATCTAAAAAACCATTAATGTAGATGAGAAGCAAGAGCAAAGGATGAGGAGGGTGGCACTCAGCAGGAGTCTGCAAAACCAGGCTATCCCATCTTCTTGGGGTCCCAGTCTTTTCTTGGGAGCCTGATGAAGTGCTGTGTTTACAAAAGCTCTTGGGTGCTTCCAGTGAAAACAAGTATAACTAAGGAGACCTTTGCAGTGTTGCATGCTAAAAGGGGCCAGTTGGCTCTTGCTGCAGGACACAGAGAATTATTTGAAAAAAAAATTTCTATGAAATGGTTGTGAAATATTTTTTTATAGCATCTCCTACCACCACCAACCTTATGTGCATGAAGGCAGAATAACTGAGGGCTGTGAAGTATCCATCTTATAATCTCCCCTGCCCCATCGTTATGTGTAGAGGTTGATTCTGATATAGAAAAAAGCTCCATTTTAAAAAAAAATATTAAAAAAATATTCTGTTTACTGATGGCGTTGTATAGCTCTGAGCTACAAACTGCGGGCCAGCTGAGGATTTAGATACTACAAAAACACAAATAAGGGCTAAGCTTCCTGACCCCGGGCAGCTGCTGCGAGAGCAGATGCTTGCTGTGAATAAAGATGTTTCATCGCCACTCATGCTGTTATACCTTAATGGGAAGAGCCCCTCTCCCTCCCCAGCACAAAAACCCCTTACTGCTCCACTGCGCTCGACAGGGCTCTTATCAGATCGCGGCGGCGCGTTTGCTGCAGCAGCTTTGAAGCAAAACCGATTGCTATCTCAAACAACTCTCTTAGCACTGTTATCTTTTTGAAGGACATGAGCAAAACCTCGGCAAGCAACTATTTTTCCCCAGCTGGCCCAACAGGTCATTTTTAAGCTGTTTTCTGAATTTGTAAAAGTTTCCTATAATGGCAAGAGTATTTTTGTATTGCCTGAATATGGGGTATCCTTTATGCAGATTTTGCTGGATGCTGAAGGACCTCCCAGGGGAGGGAAGGGTGAGCGAGCGGCTGTGTGGTGTGAAACTACAACAAGGCATGAGGAGGAACAGCTGAATCGAGAGTAGGTAGGAGGAGAGACTGGCACCATTCATTGCGGGGGAAAAAATAAAAGCGCAAGAGGACCTATGAAGTGGGCTGCATAGGATGCAAAGCTGGGTGTATGGCCCATTGGGTTCTCCAACAGATAACAAAAAGGATTGAAAATACTCTTCAATGTGTCTATATTAGTTTTGAGGTTTTTTTTTTTTTCTCCCAATAAGTTCCTTTTTCACAGAATCAGAGAATGGTTTGGGCTTGGTTTCATTAGTTATTAAACAGGAGACCCACACAGTAAAGTCCAAAGTCACAATCAGTGAAAGAAGAGTAAATTCTGACACCCCCCCCCCAAAAAAAAGAAAAGAAACAAGCAGTAAATAAAGACCAAGCGATCGCCCTGCCAGGTGATTTCTGCGTGGCACAGGTATATAGTTAGCAATGCGGTTTGTTTTATTAGTTATAAATAAAGTACAAAAAAATCCACCAAAAGTGAATCTAAGCATTTACACAGTTTCTAATGTATTTTTGTTTCTTCAATGCGCTATTGCTTTCATATTAATAATAAATATTTTTTTCTAGCTTTCTTCTATAAAATAGTCTATGTAGCAAAATGTTGCACAGCACAACAGAACAGCAGTAGGAGTACAAAAATGTGGGTGATCCTTTCGCTGGCCCAAGTCATTAAAGGAGAAGATTTTTATTTTTTTTCCTCACCACTTGTTTTACTGATCCCTTTTGCAGTGTCTTTGTAGGGGGGAAACAACTGACCCCCTGTCCCTGCATGGCTCAAAACTGCAGCTCCAGGCTACAGGGGAGGAGTGGTACAGATCAACAAGGAAAAAAAGAAAGCACAGACAGTTTTAGAGCTAAGGTAAGGCAAAGTCAACAAAGCAGAGCAGCACCCTGAAGCGAATATTAGGATAAAGCCATTTTGTGCCTTTCTAACCCAAAAAATAATTAGATCTGAAGCCTTTTTTTTGGGAGGGATGGCTACGTGCATCAAACCCCACTCCTGTCCACACGCAGCCAAGCACTTGTGCTGACCAAGAATGGTTATGGCTTAAAGCTTAAAATATTGTTAAGGTGAGTCTAAGTCTCTTGGGATGCTCAGGGACTTGATATTCAGGAGCCTTTTGGGAAAGAGCAGCGGCTTGCAAGGGCAGCATGGCCATGGCTGGGGATGGATGGGGATGGGGATGCTTGGCCACCGCTGTGGGAGTTGGGTGTCAGCTCAGGGCTGGTCCCCTCCCTGGGGACAGGAGCGCTCTGGTGCAGGTCCCCAGCTCTACAGTGGATTAAAAAGGTTAAAGTCAAGGTCTGTCCCCTCAATGGATGGAAACCAACTGGAAGGTCTTCAAGAAGAGGGATTCTGCTCCATGCGTGTTTTACAGCTGGGTTATGGCAAATGCTTGTGGCTAGGCATTACAAAGGGGTCCCGAATCACTCCCACATCCATCCCCATCCCTCTCAGGTCAACCCTTATAAACTTAAATGAATCCCTTGATTTTAATTTTGTTGCCTCCAAAGACAACCTCAGGCAATTGGCTCCTTCATCCTCTCTGCAGCACCCAACTAGGTGGACACACAAGAGGGTGAAAAGAGCCAAACCAAGCACTGATAGGCACCAGAAATCAAAAAGAGCCACCACGCCTGGGCTTCCTTCCTTGGCTTTTGAAGCAGTTTGCAGAATCTTGCACAAAATGCATGCAATGCCCCAAGAACAGCCTTGTAGCAGGGACCAGCTGGGTGTTATTGCAGGATAACGCATGCAACAAGAGCAGCAGCATTGCCACTGGTATTGGGGACAGGGCAGTAGCGAGAATCGACAGAAATATTTTGGTTTTACAGAGCGCTGTTAATCGCCTTCAATGCGCAAGGACGTAAGTGAAAGGATCACTGGAGTTTTGATTATGAGTGCAAATAATATTCATATACATGTGCTAAACACAGTCACTATATTGCAGTTTTTCCACTATGTCACAGCATACAGAATCAAAGGTTTTGCATTTTTATGGAATGTATCCAAGGTAACAGCACCACAGTAATACAGTTTGTAATCACACACCCTGATTTTTTTCTCTTTTTTTTTTTTTTTGACAAGATAAGCATTACCCCCCACGTCCCATGTTTAATTTTTTTGTGTTTTTAAAGTACCGATGCATGCAAAGCATTCCATTCCCAGAAACAATGCAAAAAATGAGGTAATAGGAGTAATAAAAAAAAATTAGTATTAATTTCTAAATAAATAAATTATAATTAAAAATGCAAAAAACAACTATAAAAATAATTAAATAAGAACCCACAATATCTACAAGTTAGTCATAAATTATGATTGTTAAATATAAGGCATTTAAACTCACAAAACCCTGTAAACTATCAATGTTTTGTTCCTAGAGATTTTTCTTTTTGTTGTTCATTTCGGTTTGTTTTTTAGACTCACCTTATTAACGCAACCTACTCTTACAAATTACTTAAAACTCAAAGGAACCTGACACACCGATTGCAACTCCAGACGCTGTAAATTCGCACACACCTCGGCATCAGTCACTCACACTTTGAGACCACGGGAGTTTGGTGCTTTTCTTCACCAAGATTTTTTCTTTTTGTATTTTTTTTTTAAAAAACTGTGCTTGTTCATTAGGCAAATAGTAATACTTTCGCATAGGCTTTAAGAAAACACACGGCTTGGAAGCGCTCCTCCTTCCCTCCCCACCCAGCCAGAGTCCCTATCCTCCCCTTGCTTCACCCCCAGCTCACGCCTGGACGGACCAGACCAGCTTACAGTGTAGTTTACCATATTATTAGTAATATTAGTATTATTTTTAATTCTGCTTCAATCTGCTGTTGCTGGAGCAAGCCCCATAAGTATCGATGGACAACTCCTTGACCCAAGCAGTCCATCACCCTTCAGTCAGAGCTGGGACTGCTGCATCTCCCAAGAAACCATCACATGTATCGTAGAATATGATGTTGTGGGGTGTGTTGGGTGGCACATTTATCATAGAATTATCAAATAGTTTGGGTTGGAAAGGACCTTTAAATGTCATCTAGCCCAACACCCCTGCCATGAGCAGGGACATCTTCCACTAGACAAGGTTGCTCAAAGCCCCGTCCAACCTGACCTTGAACACCTCCAGGGATGAGGCATCCACCACCTCTCTGGATAACCTGGGCCAATGTTTTACCACCCTCATTATAAACAATTTCTTCCTTATATCATCCTTATATGTCACCATGTGTCCCCCTCCACTCCATCCTACCTGCATGGGCACAGCAAGAGAGAGGCTCCTGCATCCTCACGCCCCCCGTGGGGTTCCCCTCTTTCTCTACCCTCTTTAGTTGGGAGAAAAAAAAAAAAAAAAAAAAACAACCTCTGGGGTGCCTCTAAGGTCAGTGTTTTCCAATTCCAGCTCACAGGAATCCCATGATCTCTCAGACAGTAATTCATGATTGTTCTTGGAGACCACCACTTGCCTCCAGCGAAACAGATGCTTAGGGGAACTAGAAATAATCCCTGCCACATCAGCATTTTTGATATATAATATTCCCAATTCTCCTTGCTCCTCTGCATCTTTCTTTTACTCCCTTAGCATGGGGAAAAAAAAAAAAAAAAAAAAAAAAAAGAGTATTGAAAATAAAAAGATTTTTTAAAAAGATTAAAGAACAGGGTTTTGGTTGTGAATGCCGGTTCTCTGGAGGGTTTTCAGCTGAGGTCTTTATTTCAGGGGGACCTTGGATCTCAACAGCTCACTCTTTGGTAGACTACCTCCTAACTCTGCTTTGAGTATGAACGCAACTCAGTTTCATTTTAATAACCACCCCATTCTCCGTATGGATATGGACTGAAACACGCATACAAACACACTCGGGTGCAGGTGCACATGCTTTGAGGCAGCGACACAACCCAGCCCCTCCAAAAAGCAGCAAATCCCCCTTCCAACCTGCCTTCCCCTCCTGCGCCAAAATGCTCATGGCCTCAGCAGTGCCTTGTGAACCTCGAGTTGTCTCCTCTCCTGTTATCAGAAATATTTTTGCATGGGAGAGGAGTTGGCAGCATACATCTCTCAGCACCCCTCCGGTGTTATCATAGCATCAATCAGAGAATCACAGAACGGTTTGGGTTGGAAGTGACCTCAAAGACCATCAAGTTCCAACCCCCTGCCATGGGCAGGGACACCTCCCACTAGCCCAGGTTGCTCAAAGCCTCATCCAACCTATTTTATTATACGCCTATGGTTATTATACCCCAAAGCACAGCTATAGGCATTGACTCCAATAACCATAATTTTGGACCAGTTCTGAAGCCAACCAGCCTCACAGCTCACAGGAGAAAGCATCATGGACAATGACAACCAGGAAGACAGCCCTTCCTTGGATTTCAATATTGCCAAGCTACTTTGTGAAGATACAGAAAAACAAAGAAACAGCATCTACTCCAATATTGTGCCCGTACAGAAAGCATCCAGCACCAGCAGATAAGCAGGAACAAAGCTTCTCCCTATTGCTTCATTCATTTCATTCCCTTTTTTTTAAACTTTTTTTTTTTAAGCTTCTCTAAATTTACAACACACTGTAAACGCAAGGAAAGGAAGCACACATGGCTGAGGCAAAGAGCGCAACCCTTCTGACTGTAAACAGGATTTTGCTTTTTCGCCTCTTCCCACCCCAAAAAAAGATGGGAAAGCTTGACCTCTTTATTCCCCATCCCCCCTGTGATGCATTAATCAGGCACCAAAATAAGGAATCCATGAAAAAATATTTGGTGCAAATTAGGTAACAGCAACATGTCCACCACGAGATGAGTAGGGCATCAAACACAACAGTTCTTAAGCTAACATGCTCCAGCTGCCATCCATAGAAATAGCTAAAGGACCCCTAAACATGGTTCTATGTATTCGAGAGGTATATATACAATCCCCGTGAAATGCAGGATTGACAACAGGCCAGACTCTACCACAAGCTCCTTCATGTTCAACACTAATATCTTCTGCAGCACAGGGGGGTTTTTTTTCATCTCCCTTTTACCGGGCCCATATCCTGCATATGTGCAATATCTCCTACCACTAGATATTGTACCGCCACCTCTTCCTCCTCCTCCTCTTCCTCACTAATGTGCCTGCAGACTTTTCCTCTCAATCAAATGGCTCAGAAGGCAAAAAAATTTTGCTGCAAGGGTTTTATGGCCATACGACCTGGTAAGGAAAAATGGTGTGTCCAGCCAGTCCTTTCAGCTATCCGAGCCAAGCTGTGTTTCAATGTCCACCCTGCAGATCGGGCACTTCTTGCTGGTGGCCAGCCACTGGTCCACGCACACTTGGTGGAAGAGATGCATACAGGGCAACCTCCTAAAAAAGAGAGAAGTACCACCCCGTTAGGATGGAGAAGGTCCAGGGGATTGAGAAGAGCCAGAAAGCAGCAGTTGAGGCCACTTCAAACATGGGGAAGCACCGATGTAGTTACACCAGTGCTACCTAGGTCCTACAGCCTCCCCCAACCACGCCAGCTCATGTAGGGCAGTAGGTCAGAGATGGTGTCCCTCTTGGCTAAAAGCCTTTTAGCAAACCCCACACCTTCCTGAGCTGAGTTGTTCCAGTTATTAATTACCCTGGCTCCTGCTTTCTAACCTTTCAGGAGTATCAGGTTATACCCCAAAGCATCTTGGTTCTTCACCATGCTGACTTGTGAGCAGTCTGGTGGGTCCCCACTGCTCCTGCATGGGTACCTGGTGTTCCCCAGGGAACACAGTTGCTTTTCATCTACATCCCCTTGGTCATCTCTTCAGTCAACCTCACAAGCTGGATGGACCCTGAGTCAAGCTCAGATGTTGATGTCCCCAGGCTCCAGAGAGCTGGGACCCATCTTTCAGTGACACTTGCCACCTGGCCCATGGCACAGCCTTGAAGCAGGTAATCCAACCCCAGGAGATACTATAAAAACTTGGCCCTTCTGCTGCTGCAGAGCTCTTCCTACCTACACCCCCCTACCAACATCCATCTACACGGCATTTAGCTTCCCAGGCTCTGCAACAGCCCAAGTGAGTTTGTCAGGACAAGAACAGGGGTAACTGCACCAGTGCGTGGTGGCATTAATCCAAATAAACACAACTCAGGTGGCATCAAGAGGCAGAGGAGTAGATGGAAGAACGATCATACCTGACGTCTTCTCCATCTTCAAGCATGGACAGACAGATTGTGCATTTCTCATCGGTGTCTGACTCCTCTCCATCCTCTTGCTCCGCTTTGCCCTCCTGCGGTCTTCTCTGCAGCAAGGTTAAAGACATCATTGGGTTAGAACTTGACTTTCTAATGCTCTCCCAAGCCTGGGCAGTTGCAGGAAGGCAAATAATAAGAGCTTTGTCTATCAACCAATTCCTCCAATTTGGGGAAACCAGCGTAGCCGAAACAGCCAGTGAGGGGGAGATGCCACCAACATGCTGCTGGTCGGCACATCTCCGCCTGGGGCTGGTGTCAGTGGGGCTGCTGGTAGTGCCCCAAGGACCTAACACAGCCCCCCGCCCCCTCCTCCATCCTCCTCGCAGTGGGGATGGCCCCACAGTTGCCTTTGATGGAGACTTCTCCTGAAGACCCCAAAGCATGCGAAGCCACCACTGCCAGGAAGGGCAACCACTGTGCCCCATGCCAGCTTGACTACTGGTCCAGCCCCACAAGCAGTGCTTAACCTGTTAGCTCTCCCCTTTCCTCTTCCCCCCACACATCCATTCCTAGTCGTATCGTTTTTCTGGATCCACTGGAGATGTGGTCAGAGACAAGCGCAGCAGGAGTTGACTCACTTCCAACTTGGGCAACACAACATCCCTACTTGTCACTGCCCAGCAGGGAACTACCAACATGTGAAATTACTACACAAACAAGCACTTTTCACATTTTCTATTTAGCACGACCCAAAAACACGGCACCCATTTCCTTGTGGGTGGGAGATCAGCTCCAACAGAGACGCCTCTTGCAAAACAAGGGGAGGACAAGCTCCCCCATGCCACGGAGCCAGCGCTCTCACAGCAGGGCGCACGGGCAGCGCCGCTTGCATGCAGAATGGGGTGGGTTTGCATGCACAAAAGCCCCCTTGGTGTGTGCACTTTCTTACCAGGTGCGGACAGGGGGGAAATTGCACCCCCTGGGTGGGAGAAGGTTGAGACCCTTTTGAAAATTTAGCCCGGATCTTCCTAGCCTAGAAGTGAGAAACAGCCAGCTGAGCTACACCACTGCTTCAGCCCAGGTGCCCCCACAAGATATTGTTAAAGCACCAATTCTGGATTTTACATTCCTCCCCCATTTCAGGGAATACTTCCATTGAGAGCACCAGTTTGACAGCCCTAAGGATTGCAACCCACCAAAGTTCTTCCTTCTGTCCGCTCCCTGCCCACAACCCTTGGACAACTGTGAGGGGCTGGCAGCTTTGCCATGATTTTGGAGCACTCACCTTCTTGTACTTGTGGGGGAAGGTGAACCTTTCGATGGTGTTCTGGACGGCTCCCCGGCTCACGCTGCCCAGTCTGTCTTCCAGCTGCAGCAGCTCCTGTGGCACAGGAATAACAGCAAAGTGCCATCAACGTTGCTCCTGGGGCATGAGGTCCCAACATCCCACCCTACCTGCTGGGGACCAAAGCTCCCTCCTGCCCTTTCCTGGGTGCGAATGTCCATCAAACCCAAATCAGTCATTCTTTAATGAGGGATCTGAGCCCTGGCTCTTGGACCAATAACTAAGGGTTCAAAGCAGTGAGAACAGAGCTGAACATCCAATATTTCCAGAATCAGGGTGGAATTTGAGCTCCGTTTGACAGGCTGCAAAACAAAACTCCATACAACCGAAGCACTTTGTTCCTAGACATGAAGGGAGGCAGAGTCAACCCAAGCCAGACCCAGGCACCCCAGAGTAAACCACCTTTCACCAAGCCCACTCAACCCCTTCACCTCCCAGTTATTACTAAAATTGCTGCAAGACTCCATGCAACTGCCACGCCACAAAAGAGTCTTACAAGTTTATGCCAGAGCTTGCATAGATTGCCAGCACTTGAAAATGTAATAATAATTCTAGTCCCCAAGGTACGTACTTCATAGCTCTCCCGTACAGCGGACGTGTGCCTGCTTGGGTTCAGTCCCTGAAGAGCAAGTAGCTGAAGCTGAGGATAAGGGTAATTTCTGATTTCATGAACAACCTGCAAGAAGTGAGGGAGAAAAATAAAGCCACTTGTACTCGCACATAGAAATCCCTTGTGCACCCTGATTTAAATCTAGTGCTTTAAAAATTCAAAGTGAAAGAGCAGACTGACACCTTCCCCGAAGGAAGCCTCTCAATAACTAAAAAATGAGATTTTATTAAATAGATCTCCTATAAACAATAAGCAAGAACATGCATTTCTCCTGAATAAACTGTTATAACATTTTCTGTTTCATCTATACCATTGCAGTTCCAAACTCTCAACATGGATTAGCTTAAAAAGAGATTTTATTCTATTTAGTTTTAAATTAGTGGATTTCTCTTCATCCAAGCTTTGATTTTTTAAGCCTTGCTGTAGCACACAGGTGTCAGGGTCTGACTATGGGAACGAGGAAAAAATACAATGATGTGATGAGGAGTGGTCCTTGGGGCTGAGCCCAGGGAAGGGAGTTACCTACTGCTGATCCTTCTGCATACAAAAAGTCCTGGGAGCCCACAATTTGTTCCAGTATTAATAATATTATTAATAACTGCTGAGTCTCTCACATCCTCCCCAGGTTTTGCAGACCAGCTTGTGAGCGTGGTGCTGCGTGCGATGGACCGAATCTTTCCAGAGCAGCTGAGCTTTTCTTTCCTTTCTCTAAGCCAGAGTGCAATGATGCAACATTATCCTTTCAGATGCTCCCTCCCACGGCCAGAGATAGGTGGGATTCGCAGAAAGACAGGTGATAGAAAGATAACAGCCTTTATTTTGACTGCCTTCTGGCAGACAATGCATAAAACATTTCTTGGTGAAAAGTGTTTCACTTACCATCTGTGTCGAGGATGTGCTTCTGGGGAAATGGTGCATCCGAGGCGTAGCCAAATAATGCTGATAGGGCTGAGGGACCGGCCGGACCTGGAACTGGGTGTGAGTCAGTCCTGCATCGACGCTGAGGTCCCTGTGGGCACGAGGATGAAGATACGGCTTTGACTGGATGGTTTTATTGCATGGCTTACAGGTCAGATCATACTCAAAGGGCAACCCCCACTGGTGGGGCTGCTGAGGGTTCCTCAACCCTGGGGTGATGCTACTGCTTGGCAGGGAGTTTCCTCCAATTACAGAAACACAGCTAATTACTCAGTGACACACTGATGAACCATCCTGGGTGGCTGTTAGGAGCCTGTTAGGCACTGTCCAAGGGCTTTTTCATGTGATGTGATGATGACCTCCTCTCCTTGGAGGTGTCCCAGACTGGGTCATGGTAGACTTGGGGAGACAAGGGAGACTGCACCTCGCCTGAACCCAGCTTCAGGGAACTCCAGAACTGCTGTTTGTACTGAAAATATAAAGGTTTTAAGAAATTACTGGAGGAGATTGCTGCAGGAAAGGATGTCATATAACCAGTGGGCCAATGCCAATGAAGCACCCCATTGGGACACCCCCAATGGTCCCACTTTCTCATCACACATCCTTGCCTGGGCAAGCAGAGTTGGGGCTTAGCTTTGTAGGTTTGGGCACTTTTTTCCTCTAGAAAAATAACCCAGATCAGTCCCAGGACTTGGCATGACCAAGACCCCAGCAAAGGGGGCTTGCAGAAGAGATGGGGAGACAAATTATTAGGGAGTGTAGAGATAGGATGAGGGTTAATGGTTTTAAGCTGAAAGAGAGTAGATTTAGATGAGATACTAGGAAGAAATTTTTTCCTGTGAGGGGGGTGAGGCAGTGGCCCAGGTTGCCCAGAGAAGCTGTGGATGCCCCATCCCTGGAGGTGTTCAAGGCCAGGCTGGATGAGGCTTTGAGCAACCTGGGCTAGTGGGAGGTGTCCCTGCCCATGGCAGGGGGGTGGAACTCGATGATCTTTCAGGTCCCTTCCAACCCAAACCATTCTGTGATTCCATTATTCTATGAAAAGTCGCAGCTCTGCCCAATCTAGCACGCAGAGACAAGCTGCAACCCCATCCCCACACCATGTGGAGGGGACGGGAGGAGACCTAACAGCATCTCCACTTATAATCCAATTAGCTGATCCTTCATCTCTCCAGCCAGGGAGTCTCTCAGCAAACAAGTGCTTTGAACGTCATTCACTTTATCATAACTACAAACGTTGATGCTCTAATAACCGTTGTCTTCACATTTGCCAAAGCAAAGCTAATTACAGCATGGGTTTCCCATTTGAGCCTTGAACTTCACTTCCCCTGCGCGGAGGACAGCGGCAGTGAGTGCCATGGCTTGTTAGGAGCAACCCAGACGTGTCCTCCAGCAGCTGTGAAGCTGTGTTCGCCCAAGAGCAGATAACAGATATGAGAAGACAGCAAATGTGGAAATCCTTCACCCAGAACAGCCTGTGCACCAGGCAGCATCTCCAGTGCTTTGGTGTTCCCCAGTAAGTCTCCCTGTAGCAAGCTGATGCAAAGAAAGGGACTATTTTTGCTGGCCCTGTGCTAGCCACATCCTAGACAGACCATAAAACATGGCAAGCAACTGGCAGCAACACAACCAGTGTGAGAGTCTGCAGGACTGAGCATTTCCAGTTCCCATGACACAATTTTGGAGATTTATCCAGTTGCTGAAGACTGTTCCCAGGTAGATGGAAGACTCAGCTGGAAATCAGGAGGCTTTTGATCCATTCCCAGCCCTGTCACTGGCCTGATGCACGACCTTGACCACTTCCTCTCTGCCTTCCCATATATATTCCCTGTCTACAAAATAGACGCGATAATCCACAGAGTGCTGTGAGATCAAGGGCTGAAGAAATCTCTCAAAGATGAACAGCCATTATTAACTTGCAGAAGTAATTCCAAAACAGCGTTGATGAACTGTTTGTGCACGGGTGCATCCAGATCCTTAAAATCAGGTATTGAGGCTCCTGGAGCGATGCTGTTAATCTAGAGAGGGGCCCAAAGCAGAATATTGCATAGAGTGGTGTTTTCTCAGGGTTTGCGGGTGAATAAGTAGAGAACATTAGCTGAAGAAAATCAAAACCAACCATCACCTAGCCCATGATACATGAACAACTGTACAGCATCTTGACACTCGGATGTGAGGTTCAAGACCTATGATGCCTATGGCACCCAGGCTGCCAACAGCCAAAAAAATCATAGAATCAGAGAATCACAGAATGGTTTGGGGTGGAAGGGACCTGAAAGACCATCGAGTTCCAACCCTGTGCCATGGGCAGGGACACCTCCCACTAGCCCAGGTTGCTCAAAGCCTCATCCAGCCTGACCTTGAACCCCTCCAGGGATGGGGCATCCACAGCTTCTCTGGGCAACCTGTTCCAGTGAAAAATAAAATATAGGGACCCATATAACCAGTTGGACAATCGCCACTAAATGCAGATAGAGAAGATGATTTAAGGAACCAAAGGAGAGTTTATTTCTTCTTCACTAGAAGATTTTAATCGAGGTGGGACTGTCCAAGATGATTGATCACCTTCAGATCTTCCTTCTATGCCCATTTCCCGTGACAGTGCCTACCACCTACCCCCTCTGAGTGAGCTCCACGGATGCTCATGCGGTAGTAACGCATTAGAGGGAAGTTTTTATATCTGTCACTGGGCAAAACCATACATGTGCCCCAAGGGAAAGTGAGTCACCCAAACATATGTACACAGTATGATTCCTGTCATCCCTGCTCCTTAGGTTTTATAAGGCTATGGAGCAACATGGAGGGGGGGACAGGAGGGAGGAGGAAGGGAACAAAAAAGCGATGTTTTATCAGATCCTTCTAATTATTATAATTAAACACTCTGCGCCAAAAGAAAGGCAGAAAAGAATGGCTCTATCCACATGGTACATGAACTGCTTTGCAAACTGATCTGAACAATGTCGTCCGAGCCAAACTCAGCTCACGGTGGTGCCAGTAATGAGAACACCTGAGAAGAAAATGGCAGAAGGATCTGGCCATGTTTTAGGTTGTATGTTATTACCCCAGAGGGGGACAAAAACCCCCCCCATGTTAAAAGGACTCTGTTTGCAGAGCAAAGAGCTCAGATGTTAGGAAATGCCATAATTAAGATTTCCTGTGACGTTTTGGTCCCTTTGTGCGTATACATTGTGATTGTCTCTAATTACATGTTCATATGTTATTTTTTCCATTCAGTGCATGGAACAGACTTTGCTCAGCTAACCAGAAGCTACTCAGAAGAATGTTTTTATTTTCTTATTCTTCCAGGTAGGGCCGTATACCTTACTAACTGTGCAAGATCTCAGAACCCGCTCTGAAAATGAAACGATCAATTCCCTGCTCAGCTTTGCCAAGGTATCGAACACTACAATGGGAGAACAATTAACAGCTATTAATGCATTCACACCCCCCTGCAGGGCAGGGCAGCTCCCTAATTTAAACCACAGGAAAAAGTCATGGACACTGTTTTTTGAGTGCCTGGTGGACAGCAGAAGATCTAGTTCAGACAGAGAAGTTGGTCTATAGGAAAAAAGACCCTGGCTGTGTCCTGCATCAGGAAAAAATCCTGGAGGAAGATTCACGCTTGGCTGCACCCTGCATCCATAGATAGTTATGGGTGATATCCATGCCTCGACATTGTCATAGACGTGCATAAAGGCTTTAGCACGTGCTCATGGCCCTCCCAGAGATGAGCTTTCCCATCGCACGCTCCCCACATTGTATCTGTTGAGCTGCACCATTAGTTTTCATGAAAACACTGGTCCATGATGACATCCATAGAATCACAGAATCACAGAATCACAGAATGGTTTGAGTTGGAAGGGATCTTAAAGATCATGGAGTTCCACCCCCCTGCCATGGGCAGGGACACCTCCCACTAGCCCAGGTTGCCCAAAGCCTCATCCAGCCTGGCCTTGAACCCCTCCAGGGATGGGGCATCCACAGCTTCTCTGGGCAACCTTCACCGACCTTTGCAGCCTCCCCAGGATGTTCTAAGTCCCTCATTCAATGCACTCGTGAAATGTGGAAGACTTACCAGTCCGTGCCTTCGGCTAAATACCTGGGCTGGGGCCCCAGGGGTTGTGGAGTTTGCAATTGGTGGCTGAAGTCAAAGCTGGGGTGTAGGCGGTGAGGCTGGATGGACACGCGCTCTTGAGCCCGCCTGCATAGAGGAGACCAGCAGTTAGCCATACTGGGAGCACTGGTACATAGAGCTCCTGCTCCCAGCCCATGCCAATAAACCAGGAGAAATCCCAAACTGCTGGTCTTATGAATACACGTCCAAGAGGAAAAAGTCCAGGCAGGTGTCAAGGATGATGGGAAGAGGAACCCAGAGATATGGCATTTATTTGTGGTCACCATGGACACAGTGCAGACCTCCACTCTCACCCCCTGCGTAATCCACATACACTCAGATTACAAGGGATGCTATTCGGTGGCAACATGGAGAGAAAACCAAAACAAAGCAAAAACCCCCACTTATTCCTTGGAAGTTTTGTGCCATTTGCACCGTTTTATTTTTCTGCACTGTCAGTTGAAAAAGAACATACAAGATAAAACATGTCCCTGGTTCTGCCGTTATCCATCATCATAAAGGAGCTGCAGGTTGTCTCATCTCCCCATGAAGTCCATAAGCTCCTGGGGAGCCTCATTCATAACACGATTACCGAGGAGTAACTGAAAGCAGAATTTACTCTCTCTGGCCTTTGCCAGCATTTCTCTGGATGATGGACAGGCCAGGCTGGGATCCAGCTCCTTCTCCCCCCAGCTCTGCTCCTTTTGCTGGCGGGGAAAGGAAAGGGTAGAAAATATAGCAAGGTTTTCCTAGGCATTTGAGTCTCTCCTTGTGATTATTGCCCATTTGAACTACTCAGGGGATGAGCATGTGCTGCTTGATCAGTGTCCATGCTTGGAGAGAGACAAGGTGGATGCACAAGCAGGATTTGCACTGCAAACTCATACCCCTTGCACCCTGCCAACTAGTGGAGCCATCGCAAAATAAATCTATGGCAAAACACTACAGCAAATGGAGCAGAGAACTGCTAAATAAAGATTTTTTTAATGTAGCCACAGCTCAGAGGTTTCACTTTTGAAGGCACGACCTGGAATCCCATTAGTGGGACCCCATGCCCCACACCTGTAGGGTTTCTGACACCCTCCTCCCATGCATCTGTGCTCTCAGAAACAGGCTGTGGGATGGGGCAAGGGGTTCCTGCCCTTTTCCACACCACAACCCACTTGCAAAGGGAACACTGACAGCATTGACCAAAAAAGCTTCTGTGTGGATTTGTGCTCCATGCTTTTATCTGAATTAAGCTTATGACTAAGAGATAAACACTTGTATCATCGGTCCCTCAGCCTCGCACGTATTTGCTACCCAATTATTAACCGATCATTACATCCACCTAAAAATCCAGCTTATGCAAAACAAAACGAGGATGAGAAGAACACACAATTTTCAGCCAGAAAGGGTATGGAAAAGAAAGTGTTTTCTCCCTGTAACATTCTTTCCAAATGAAGCATTATTGCAAAGACTCATCCTTCGATTCTTGATCCATGGGTACAACCCACAAATAGCTTCCATATGTTTCCAAATAAAGCGCTCCTCTCCTATGTGCTATCTAAATCCCTCTTTCAAGAAACACAATCAGGACAAGGCCAGGCATCCATTTCCACCTCTGCTGAGTTACAGTAGCTCTCTTTGCAGTCGTCAGCCCGTCTGCATTCAGGCAGCTTTCCATGGTTGAATGTGCTCCTTGTAGACCTGGGAAGCCTACCTAGACCCAGACAAGCAAGTTCTTAATCTGCAAAACCTAATGGAAAGGGTGAACACAACTCTTACATGATTTTGAAACAGCAGCTACAAGGAGGTAGCTTGGGCATTTTCTCTCTCTGCCACGCAGGACAGGTTCATTGCAACACTAAGGCGTTACTGCCATTGTTCTCCTCCAAGGGACAACAATAGGTGACCTTGGGACATTCTATGTGAGCACGATATGGATCGCCATGGGAAAGGTAACCTGCAGGTGCCACCTGCCCTGCAGCCTCCCTGCTGGTGGATGCGTTTTGGAGGTACATGGGTGAATGTGTGAAGAAAAGCCAGCACTACCAGCATGTGCTGCCAGGGTTCTGCAGAAGACACTCTGCTGATGTGAGGCTGATGTAGCTTCTCAGCATCCTTCAGGAGGACTGTTGTGGTTTTACGCCATAACAGCCACTCGCTCAACCTCCCCTCTCCTGGGGACGGGGCAGATAATTAAAGGGGTAAAAGGAAAAGAGACTCCTGGGTTGAGATAAGAACAATTTAAGAACTAAACTGCAATCATATTGGAAATAATAATAATGGTGACAATAATAGCAATATATACAAACAAATGAGTGACACACAGGGACACTGCTCACCACCCCATGACCAAGGCTCAGCCCGTTCCCAGCTAATGATCCTGGAGCAGGGAAAGACCCAAAACCACAATCCCAGAACGGAGATAAGAGCCCAAGTGTCCAAGAGACCGAGACGACCCTGAGAGGGGTGACCCAGAGGGAGACAACCCGGAGCAGGAGAGAGCCCTTCCGGACAGAGCCTCACCTCTCTCCTGGCCATGCCGGGCATGGGATGGAACAGACCATTGGCCATTTTTTTTTATTCCTGGGCCTGGGGCTGTGCTCCCTCCCACCCCCTCCTGCCCCTGCAGACACGGCCCCAGCAGAGAAGCTGGAAAGTCCTTGACTGTCCTGGCAGCAGCTCTGCCCATCAGTGTGTGATCAGCTTCTCCTCGGCACAAACCCAAACACAGCCTCACACCAGCTGCTGGGAAGAAACTTAACTCTGTCCCAGATGAAACCAGGACCCTCTTACCTGGGATGGGGCATGAGCCGGCGGTGCTGTGCCTCGAGGAGCTGCTGCTGGAGGAGGTATTGCTGGTGAAGCGCCTGAGGTAGGAAGGAAGGTCCGGCCACATCCTGGAAGGGCAGGGCTGGCACCGGTGCCAGGGGCTGGTGCAGGGGGCCGCTGTGCTGGTGCGCGGGGGCCATGTGGGGGGTCAACCCTGGCTGGGGCTGCACGGCGTGAGGCAGGGTGAAGTCGGCGGAGAGCTGAGGTTGGGGAGCCAGGTGGAAATGCCGGCAGGAGGTAGCATGGGGATGCTGAGACCTTTGAAAAGGAGCACCTGGAAGAGAAGAGCATGGCCGTCATGGGGGCCAGCGGTGGCTGGGGCACCCCAGGCTGGTGGCTGCCAATCCAGGGCAAGAATTGAGCAAACAGCACTTTCTCTCCTCTGCCAAAAGGGCTAAAAAAGAGTCAACAGGTCAGTTAACATTGGTTACATGGAAAAATGTTGGGTTTTGACTAATAGTTTTTCCCCTCCAAAAAAACATTGGAACCAAAGCATGAATTTGGGTTCAAAGTGAGGTTTTGGCTCCAAATTGAAGTGTATACTGATGGAAACTGCCTTAGTTTGTTTCCAGTTGCCTGTCTTGAAGAGAAAAGGAGCAAAAACTTTAATAGGACCTGTAATGACAGAACAAAGAGTAATGATTTTAAACTTAAAGAGTGGAGATTCAGACTAGATAGAAGGAAGAAGTTATTTACAATGAGGGTGGTGAGGCAGTGGCACAGGTTGCCCAGAGAGGTGGTAGATGCCCCATCCCTGGAAACATTCAAGGTCAGGTTGAACGAAGCTCTGGGCAACCTGGTCTGAGTGAAGATGTCCCTGTCCATGGCAGGGGGGTTGGCCTAGATGACCTTTAAAGGTCCCTTCCAACCCAAACCATTCTGTGATTCTGTGAAAAAGCCTCAACATTTTAGAACACAGGGAGGGGCGGGGGGGAACCCTGTTTTCCAAAATGTGTTTTCATGGGTTATGATCTCACCAAAGTTTTAAAAGCTTGATGACTTTTCCTGTGATTCAAGGTGTTTCTTTGCCTGTTTAAAAATGTCTCATAGGCAAGAAAACAATCTTTTCCCTAAGAAACTGTCCCTCGCTGACTGCAGGACGTGAACAAGACACCTTCCACCTCTGAAAGCCAGGATTAAGATTGTGGGTCTTTCCTGAGACCCTGAATAGCCCATCCTTGCTGTGGGAAACACACCGGGACTGCTGTGAGACCAGCCACAAAGCCGATGGGAATGAGGAAGAAATGAGGTGTGAAAGATATCCATAGGGGAGGCTTTTTGCAAAACATCTGTCACGGGCTTGCACTTCCCTCAAGATCCTTGCTTGGATGGGCCCTCGGCCCAAACCGGCACATTAATTCCTACCTTCCTGGAGCATTTACAGGCATCACGGCAAAACTTTTGGCTCTTAAACTAGGGATTTGAGGCAGCTCAGAGGTGAAGGTTGAGACTCAAGTGAGGCTATTAGAGATGCCTCTTAGCTGAGGATCAGCCCCAGGATAGGACACCTACCCTTTTACGCATCTCTTCTTCCTAAAAACTACTTTTTTTTTTTTTTTTTAAATCCAGGAACAACAGCACCAAGAGACACTGATTGTTATCCCAAGAGACAAGCCAGATGTGCCTTTGATGCTTTCTTCACCCAGATCCGTTCTGCTCACATCTCCTTTCTGGAAGCCAGCCCATCCCAGCATCTCAGGGAGCCCTGAGCGCTCTTTGTTCACGTCCGTATGGAAATGGGAGATGCACAAAGAATGTCAGATGCCAGCAAGAGAAACAGTGGGAGAGAACCTAACAGAAACTAATGGTTTGCAAAACTCTGCATAATTACACACAGCATCTCTTAAATACAAGCTAATCCTCTGTAGTGTCCCTCTGAGAGAGGGAGCAGGTCACAAATACCTGTGCCACCAGCAGCAGAACTTCTTCAGGTGATAATTTCTCATGCTATCAGATAACAGCATGATTCAGCTACCCTATTAATTAAAACCAGAGGAGGTGGGATCAGTCCCACTGTTCCTCAACAAGGGAGATGCAAGCCCAGACCCACAAGCCATCCATGTACCCCTGGTACCACAGGTTATATTTGCTGCCATTGGCTTGGCCCCAACTCACCGTACAGCACCAAGATGTAAAGGGTGAGTAATGAAATGGGGGTCCTGAGCTGCCCGGGCTCATTGCTAAAGCTGAACGACACTGTGGTCATGGGGAGATGCCTCCTAACTGCTGTGTTTGCTAGAGCAACTCATGGTGAATCGCTCAACCTCCAATGGCCATGGGTCCTCCCAATGGAGAACAGCTACAGCAAGTCATGAGTGAGCCGGTTTACACTTCCAGGTCTTCACAGCGCCTGAAGACAAGGTTCTAGAGCAGGTTGAAGCGCTAATCCCTCTGCACAGCCAAACACACCAGCCTGTGCCACCAAGCAGTGGTTTAGTCGTATTTCAGACAAAACTCTTAGGAGGACACAAGACAATGAGGTTTAGTGATGTTCCGTCACATTTACTGGGACTAATTTTGTAGCATGTAAGTAAAGCAGAAAAAAACAGTCTCCCATCCTCTGCACCTCTCTCGTCTCTTGATGCCTGGTGCAACCCTAGCCAGGGATTTCCAGACTTTTGCTGGAGCTTGGGAGGCTTTAGTCTGATTCAGCAAAACATCTGCAAGACCTTTGATGCCAGAGCCATGATGAACTAGAGATCACACGGTGGACACATCATCTTGTCCCAGCTTTTGACTTGACTTTTTCCTCCCACACCAGGGTAGTCCTTGCAAGGAACTTGGTCATACAGTTCCCTGAAGTCCAGAAAGTGCAAACTTTATCTCTGATATTTGGGCAGACAGGCGTGCAGGGCCCGTGCAGAGCCAGTATAACCTAAAGTAAAAGCCTAACCCATTTGTTTTGGCACAGAGAGTAAATTTGCCTTATTTTTAGGCACTAGTCAATTTAAACAAGCATTTTCTAGTATTTTTCTGGTACCTACTGGTGCAATGATGCATTTCCCTCCATAGGAAAAATACTAGAATACATTAAGACACGAATTGAGACCATATGATTAAATAAAACCCATCAATTTGTCTTAACATAATTAACTATCTGGTGTTGTAATTGTTCATTCCCTACAACTAATCCAATTGCTGATGAGGATTTTGACAGCAAAGCAAAGACTTTGGGGAATACTTCAGCAAATCTATGCTTATTAGCAGTCATCAAATCATACAGCTGGCATAACCAAACCAGCTTGCACAATGAAGAGCCAGTCCTTGCCAAGCATGGTACTAGTGGACCCCAGAAAGCCCTGCCAAACAGATAACAGTGCACAACGGAACATTTCATCTCTAATTTATCTATTTTCAAGTTTGCCCTCCTCTGTTCATGGTACATAGCAGCAAGGGGCTGTGGTGGAGGCTGCTTTCCAAGTCCACATGTTGGTCTTGCATACACAAGGTAAACCCAGTGTCACCCAGCACACACCAGATGAGCGTCCCCCTACTCCAGCTAGCTCACCACGACCAACATCAGAACCTGCCTCGCAGGTGCTCACCCCTATTCAGCATAACAGAGCATCTCACGTTAGCAGCATCTATTAATGATTACTCTGCTAGCACATCTTCCTTCTTGTTCCCAAGCCACAGTTTGGTCCTAGATCACGTTTGCTTTGGAACCAACAAGCATTGCCCATGAAATACTTCAAGAAAATTTGATTCATGGTTTTAAGCTGCTTTGTGCTTGGACAGTAATTTGTGCCACAGCAAAGAGTGATCCATGACTAAAAGCCAGTCCAGACACCCCACTCCAGGTTTTGTTTTCACTCCCCAGAACAAGGACACCGCTGACATTTTCATTAGCTGAGCTTTGAGGACTTTTCTGCAGCAAAGACAATGAAGTTGGAAAATGTTGTAGTTTTACACAACACAGCTGCTCACTCACCCTTCCCCTTGCCCTTTCCCGGGGATGGGGGAGAAAATTAAAGGTGTGAAGGGAAAAGAGACTCGTGGGTTGAACAAAGAACAATTTAAGAACTAAACTACAAACATATTGGAAATAATTATGATAATGATAATAATACATACTAATATACCGATGAGTGACACACAGTGACACCGCTCACCACCCAATGACCAAGGCTCAGCCTGTTGCTGGCTAACAATCCCGGAGCAAGGAGAGTCCCAAAAGCGCAACTCCAGAATGGAGATAAGACCACAAGTGTCCCAGAGACTGAGACAACCCCGAGAGAGGGGTGACCCAGAGGGAGACAACCCGGAGCAGGAGAGAGCCCTTCCGGACAGAGCCTCACCTCTCTCCTGGCCATGCCGGGCATGGGATGGAACAGACCATTGGCCAGTTTGGGTCTCAGCCCTAACCCTGAGGTGGAATCCTGGGCTGGTCACTGGGGCTGTGCTCCCTCCCAGCTCCTCCTGCCCCTACAGACACGGGCCCAGCAGAGAAGCTGGAAAGTCCTTGACTGTCCTGGCAGCAGCTCTGCCCATCAGTGTGTGATCAGCTTCTCCTCAGCACAAACCCAAACACAGCCTCACACCAGCTGCTGGGAAGAGAGTGAACTGTCCCAGCTGAAACCAGGACAGAAACTGTGCCTATCAAGCTCCAGAGCCACTAACTGCATCCTCCATGAACCTCTTTTCCCACATCATGCCCCAACAGTGCCTGCAGGAAGGTGAAGTTGGTCTGGGATTGGCAAGGCAGAGACCCTCTCCCCACTCAACAGGCTCCAGAGTTTTGTTCCTCATCCTACAGCAGGATTATCCTTCTCCATTGAGATACTTTGATTCTGCAGCCAAATCTTGGATGGTTTTTTATGGCCAACCCCAAAGGCACCCAATAGGTTCACCAGCTGCAGTGACCTTTGCTACAAACGCTTGTGTACTCCAGCTGCAGAGGGATGGGGAAAGCCCAGTATCCTCACTGCAAAGGCAGTCCTCACCAGCCCTGAGAGGATTTTGACCTGAGGCCAACCTGGAAACACACGTCCCCACGTCCACCCTGCTCCATGAGGCTCTTTGAGGTCCTCCTCCCTGTGGCATGACTAGCTCCAGCTGCTCATATCTGGAGCTGTGGAGGACTGATTTTTTTCTGGGCTGACTGTCAGGCTGCCCACCAGCCAGAAATCCATCTTTTCTTGCCCTGTTGCTTTTTCTTTTCATTTATATGCTGTTGCTGTGGCAGACGATGACAGCTCAGAGCAACATCAGATCAGCAGCTCGGAGGCGAGCAATGCGTCACTTCTGTGTCAGCGAAGCAGACAACTCACTCTGGGTTTGTGTAGTCTCCCGTTAACTGGTTGAGGCCAAATGTCACTGAGATCAGACTTCTGTCTCAATGCAAGCAGCTAAACTGAGTTATTTCTTAGCACAGCGGGGGGGTATTTTCCCCCCGTTCTTTGCCTTCCCTCTCCCGCTCCGTATCAGTTCCTCACACTCTTCTGTTGACCATATGCATGGTCAACACCCGCTCACACACCCAGCCACCCAGCATCCCAGGGTTGCCTTACAACCCTCTGGCCTCAGCTAAGCCATGAAGGCAGCTAATGTCCAAGCCCAGCTAATCCAGGTCTAAAAGGTGCCCTGCAAAAGTCTAAAGGTTTATTCCAACACATGGAGGCAAAGATGGGATCGAGTGGAAACATGAATCAAGTCTTGGGCAAGCCAGGCTATCTGGGGGGTGGGAAAGAGGAGCTAGTCCTCTGTGTGGTCCTCTGGCATGCTTGGGGCCAAGCCTGGGCCAAAAGAGGCTACGGCACGGCATGACGGGGCAGGACCATGTGGTCATAGGTACCCCATTCAACTTGTGCCCTTGCTTGAGCACCAGCAACACCTCCCTGCTTTGTGTGATGCTCTGAGAGCTGTTGCATGCACTCTCCCTCGGCTTCTTCCATTGCATCCCAAAGCCAGGGTCAGAGCCAGGGATCAATGGGTGGGGGAATTCCTGCTGCTGCCAGAACACGAGTGTAGATTGGTAGCTGTCCCAACTAGTCTGGCTCACCTCTGGTGCCAGGACAGATGATGTGGAAGAAATGTTTTCTTCTGAGGCAGTGGCCCAGGTTGCCCAGAGAAGCTGTGGATGCCCCATCCCTGGAGGTGTCCAAGGCCAGGCTGGATGAGGCTTTGAGCAACCTGGGCTGGTGGGAGGTGTCCCTGCCCATGGCAGGGGGTTGGAACTGTATGATTTTTAAGGTCCTTTCCAACCCAAACCATTCTGTGATTCTGTGACTTTGCACAATGATGCCAAGGACCCACCATGGAGCTGGGCAACGCCGTGGCTCCGTCTCCCTTCCTGCACCATGAAGATGAACTTCAGCTAAAAATCCCATGGGGAAGATCATTTCGCAGCTATTTACGAGGCACCCAAAATGCTTAGCTGGAAGATTGCATTACAGGCTGTAATCTCAAATTGAGGGGGTATAAATTTGTTTTTAGAAAGCCAACAGATGATGCAGGCACATGGATAGCTGAACCTGCTCAGCTGCTCGTTGCCATGCTGTTTCCACCCTTCACTCCGCACGCAGCGGAAACCCACAGGGAAATTCATCACATCCTCCTCCCCACTGCTTTCCCACTTCCACGGCTTTTTGGTTTTTTTTCTCAGTTCTACAGTTATATTTATTGTTTCTGTACATTATCTGAAGCAGCCTGGACTTTTTTTTTGTTGAAAGATATGCTCCTAATTCCTTCGTGCCCCCAGGTGAACCCTGTAGATGACAAGTTCATATATTTTTGCAGGTTGGTAGGTGACATCAAGTCACAGAAATTTACTGGTTTGACCACAGGTATTTCTGTCACCAGGGATTCTCTTTTAGATTCAGTCAGGATTTGACTATGCATATGCACATGCAAATTTATCCATCCAATAAATGGATTTATCCATCCATTTATTTCACCCAGAAAGGCTCAAGGGATCCGTGCGCTCCTTAAACACACGGATGCAAAGCCCCCGGGTCAACCCTGCAGAGAGACAGGGGATGCTGCAAGCTTTATGAAAAGAAAAAACCCAGAAAGCAGAACAATTTTTTTCCACCTTCTTTCCTCGTAGCAACCATATTTCTGAAGCCATAGGGCTGCTGGTAAGGGATGCAGGATCAGACCCAGAGCGGGCGCTGGGTATCTCCAGCAGACAACTACAGCCCAGGGAGTGCAGCCGCCTTCGGAAGGAAAATAAAATCTGTCTTCTGCTCTTAAGCTGCCTGCGAGGCATGGGAGTTTTTCCCTTGGGTAAGGCAACCTGGCCATCTTGTCGAGGCACCCGCAGTCCATGAGGGGGTTAGGGGAGGTGTGAAGGGAGGCTAGGGCTATTTATACATCTCAATCCTATTGCGACGGAGAGGGAGATGGCAGCTCCTGGAGAGCCCTGGCTTCACTCACTGGCAGTTTTTGCAGCTGCAGAAGATCTGCTTGTTGCAATCAGCTGCCCCAGGTGCCGGAGCTGTGCCATCTCATCCTTTTTGTCCTGATTAGAGCCCCCACAACCCCTCCTCTTGCCCTGGGATGGTAGATAAACCCCATAAACCAGAGCCATCAGGGTGTCTCTCTGAGTACTTCTGCAAAGAACCCAACAGGCTTTTAATAGCCCAGGCGCCTGCAGCTTGTTCCCCTGGATGTGCATTAAAATTCACCTCGGAGATAGGAACAGGGTGGGAAGTTAGCATCCATCCTGATAGCATACAGTGAGTAAAGGCTAAAATAGTGGGAGCAGCCCCAGAAGGACTGCATTTACAAACAAGCTACTAATTGCCTGCTGTGGTCAGCCACGTGTTAACCTTCTGCAAATTATTGGTGAATACATTCTTAGTAAACGAGTTAAATTGACTTGCTAATAGGAAATGAAGGTTGATGATGCACCTGGAAAATAAAAAGTTTAAAAAAAAAAACAAATCCAGACCAAATCCATGGTATGAGCAGCCGTACAAAAATTCAGCGATCTTGCACCGAGGAAAATATTGTCCCATCTCCTTCCCATTACAGGACAGAAAACTGTAGGGTAAGGAGTTCGGGGTGAGGAGGATGGAAGAGGAGGAGGAAAGCAATTGAGAAAAATTTATCAGCCGGGAAGGAATCTGTCTCACTTTCAGCACCTTCGCCAACAGCTTTCTCATTTCATTTTGCAAATGGGAAGAACTGTGCCAAAAATAACAGGCAGCCAGCGCCAATCCAGCCTGGGGTGCAGCCCGTCGTCCCACGTGTCTAGTGCCATGCAACGGGGAGCAGATCCCAGCACCAGCCCGTGGTTGGGCAAGGAGAATCCCCAACACACATTAGTGAGGGATAAAGAGCATTTTATTTGCCTTATTTGCTTGTCTAGTGCCAAGCAACAGAGTCAGGCTGGAGCCCTTGAGATGGGCAAAGGGCTGGTCTTTGGGCATTGGTGGAGCGTGGCTGGGTTTTAGGTGGAAAAATTAGGTTTTGGAGGTTTGTCATCCTCCTGCTCAGAGTCTTGGGTATTTGGTGGAAAAAGGTTGCAAAGGGGCTTAGGGGAACAGGGATGAAATGAGTTCCTGCATCACTGTTTAACAGCTTGATGGTCAAAGAGCCCTTAGTGCACCTCATCCCCATGGACCCCTGGGCAGACACAGCAAAACACAGTTCATCCCAAAAACAAACAAAAAACCCCCACAGACCATAGAGATTGCAGATTGCCCCTGCCTGCTTGTAGGATTCCCATTCAACATCCAGGATGAGGCTTTGAGCAACCTGGTCTGGTGGAAGGTGTCCCTGCCCCATGCCAGGGGGTTGGAACTCGATGGTCTTGAAGGTCCCTTCCAACCCAAACCACCCTGTGATTCTGTGATCCCCTCACCCTAACAAAGCCTCTCATTAATTGCTGAGTGTCATGAGCTGGCAGGACTGGAGCACAAGCTCATACCCACATTTGTGGTCCATAACACTGAGCAGAGCATCTCTTCTGCACACCACGGGGGAGGAAAAAAAACACGTATGGCCCTGAGGTAGCCAAAAAAAGGCTGAGCTGGGACTTCTTCCAGAGCCCAGCCT
>NW_010105433.1:11287-25118 GCF_000699245.1 Pterocles gutturalis | reverse complement strand
TTCAACAAAAAAAAACACATAACAACTGGCAATAAGCAGCATCCAACAGCATATTTCTACCAGGGGTGAAGCGATGCTGACGGTGGGGATGGGGAGCAGTGAGATGGGATATGTCCAGGCAGCCTGGACCCATCACAGCAGCGAGACGGCTGTTTATACAGCACTGGCTGAGGGTTTTATTCCTGCAATGCTTTTCCACTAGCTTCAGTGGGAAAAAAAAAAAAAAGTTTTGGTGAAGATGATGTTTCACAGGAACGTGTTGAATTCAGCAGTATTTTCTGAGGAGGAAGGAGAAACATTTCAGCAGCATTGCTACACTGAAATCTGTCTTTTTTTTTTTTTCTTTTTTGCTTTTGTACTTCACACTAGGTTTTAATTATAGCTTTATTCTCATGTACGGCATTTGAGGGTGTATTTATGATTTTCAGATCATCACAGTAAAAAAAAAAAAAAAATAAGCCAAACCACACTGAAAGAAAATGTTTTCTCAGATTTAACCGTCCCAGTTTCACTCCTCTCCTCCCAGAGTCTCGCATCCCTGGAGGGATGGGTGGCCCTGACAGCCTGGTGTGATGTTTCCCACCCAGCCCAGCTCTTCCTCCCCAAAGCATCCCATTTCTCACATTTTTTTGGCCAAGCTCTGTGCATCTGCCAGGAAAGGGCACCGGAGGAAACGTGGTTTTAGAGATGTTGCAAAACCCCTCTATGACTTTTTTTTTTTTTCATTTCTTTTCAGTCTGAAGGCTTCAGAAAGGATGGAGAATGAATGGAAACGCTCAGCCCTCAAATCCTGCACTAAAAGCAGAGATTGCATCTCAGGTCTCACCAATATTTTTGGGCTGCTTGGCCATTTGCAGGGCTTACACCCAAGCAAAATCCCTGCACTGCCGAGGGCAGAGAGGGTTTGGTTGATACCCAAATTTCAAGGCAATTAGTGGGGCTTTGGCCATCGGCCATGCACCCCAACTTGATCCCCTATCCCTTCTCCCCCACTGTCATCCCAGCCATCTCCTATGTGTTATCCAAACCCATTTTACACAATGTATGGTGGGGAAGGAAAACAAAATCAGAGTTTTTTCCAGTACATTAGCAGGCGCTTGGGCTCGACAGCTCTTCTCCGGGATTTTCTTAGCCCAACTGAAAAAAAAAAAAAAGTTGAAAAGGGAGTTGGAGGGGGCCAGGGGCCCCTTTGGTCAAAGGAGAGCTCATCATTTTGTGGTTCTACATTACTAACAGGGTGTTATATCCATGTGAATTAATCCCCAACCTGAAAATAGGAAAACTAATCAAGGGAAGGAATTCATCCTCAACTAAAAAAAAAAATATAAATCAAAGATCCTGCCATGACAGCGGTCTAACACTTGGCTCTGCCTGCAGAGAGCAATGGGGAAGCACTTGGAGTGAGCCCTATCCCTGCCCTTGGGAATGTAAAAACGTGCTGACTTGTGCACGCAGGAGCCTTCAGCTTTGACAGGCAGCAATATGCTGCAGCCAGTTGTTTGGAAAACGAAATTCAATACTTGGGTTTCCAACGTTTCCTTGCTTTCACAGTGTCCAAAGATCTCCCCAGACATTTGGAAGTGCTCAACACCTGCCTTAAAACACTCTTAACTGCTCCTAATGACTGGCCAGGGAGGGCTTGCAGCAGCTCCCTCCTATCAGGAATGATATGCAGGACATCCAGAAACAGGCAAAAAGCCAAAACCATGGTGGGGAGGGAAAAAAATCCCAGTTAGACATCGCAACCACCTGGCAGGATCTCAAGTGTTGTGCTGCATCGCTCACAGAGCCTCTCAATCCTTCAACAGCCCGAACCGAAACCTTCCACCCAAAGGCTGCGAGACCTGGTGGGTCTGAAATCCAAATAGAAATTTAATCCTTCTCCGGAGAAGGCATCAATGGGAAGAGCCAATGCTCTCAGGTGTCTCTTGTCCCTATTTAAGCAAAAATCATGATCACACCTGGTCTCAGACCTGCATCTTCTCTGCATCAACCCATGCCATCCTGTAGTGGCTCAGGGAGGAGCCAAGCCCTTCGGTATTCCTGTACCAGTTGGGAACCAGGGCTTGTTCTCAGTCCCAGTACAGCCCAGGAGATGGGACTGCCCTGCCCCACAAAGCTGGGGGGATCCAGCGTCAGCACCCCGATCCTGTGCTGGCCCCAGTATCCCCTCCCTCCTTGGCAGCTTTAGGGTGAGGACCGGTGGGGTCGGTGCCAGCCTTCTCCTCTCTGCACACCTTGTCTCCTCTGTCCATGGGGATTTCCAGCAAAAAAATTCCATCTGGCTCTCCCCTTGTTATCAAAGAGGGGAAAGATGCTTTTTGGAGTGTGGTTTCTGATCTGCTTTAAACCTCCCTGCTAGGGAGAGATCAGAGCAGCACTTGAAATCTGTCCTTTTGCAGAAAAAAAAAAAAAAAAAAAGAGGAGGTTGTTTTGGGGGGGTTATTCTGCATTGATCCCATCCATCTCTATTTTACATGCATTGATTTCCCCCCCCATACCTCGTGTTTCAAATGGGGCTGTGATCATCAGCTGGGTTTTCCTGTTTGATTTATTTATCTGTATCTTAAGCCCAGAGGTGGGACATCCCACCCAACACGTCCACACAGCTGCAGAGCGAGTGGCCATGATTTGGGGGGACAGGTTTGGGAAAGCAGTGGAATGTTTCACCATTTCTGGGAACAGCACGTCGGGTCGGATGGGGGATGTTTTGCAGTCCAACCTTTCTTCTTTGCTGGCTCTCTGGCAAATCAGCCCCAAAGCCAGAACTTTTTGACAGCATAGTTTTGTTTCTCCCAACATCTGCAGAAATGTGCCACCAGAAACAGCTGCCTGACCTCACAGAGAGAGCAGAGCCCTGGAGAGCAGCAATGTCAGACTGGGACTATTAAAGAAAGGGAGGTGGCAAATTCTGGGAGTATCATCAATGCCACTGTTGATGCTGAGGGCTAATAGCAGTGAGAGGCAAGGGTGAGACATGAGACATCTGCTTGCAAAGGGATCGGTTGCTCCCAGGTTGCAGGTCACCTTCTGGATTTCATAGAATCACAGAAGGGTTTGGGTTGGAAGGGACCTTAAAGACCATCCAGTTCCACCCCCCTGCCATGGGCAGGGACACCTCCCACCAGCCCAGGTTGCTCAAAGCCTCATCCAGCCTGGCTTTGAATACCTCCAGGGAAGCCAAGAAACTGTACAGTCGCCCTCAATTTTTTGGAGAAACCACCAATATACGCCCCTCCTCACCCCCCAAGGCAGAAATCCCATGTAGAGAGCTATGAGGTCCTATCCTGAGCCCACCAGCTCATCCTCCCAGTCTAAAAACAGCCCTCACCATGGATCCTGCAAGTTCCCAGTCCCCACTGGACCTCTTCACTTAATTAATGTAAAGGACTCTGGAGGTTAGACCATGGCTGTGCATTGCTGGAGGTGCCGTGCTGCTGTTTGCACCCCCAGCACAGCGGCAGCAGCAGCCAGGACCGTGGTCCACCCCAAGGTCCAAGGCTGAGCAGAAGCCACGTGAGATGTGGTGGGTGCCCGTGTTGAGCTGCCATGTGTCAGGGCAGCTCAGCGGCTCTTCATGCTGAACTGATTTGAACTCAGGTCTGGGGAAACCCCAGCTACCGCCAGTCCTGCTGTCCTGCATCCTGAGACTTCCACTTTTACACTCCAGGGATAGGAAGCTTGTAGATAAAAATCAAAGATCCTGGAAGCCTGTTCCATATTAAACTTAATACCCCGAAGTTTATAGGCATGTGTCGCTCCAGGAGAGAAAGAACGGTGCTTAAAATACAAATAAAACATCTGTTTCCCGATGTGGTTATAGCTCTTATTTTACATTTCTGCATGAGGTCCTGGCGTGAGCTAGTGCCGCTAAGCCCTGCTGTAATAACATATAAAGGAAAACTCTACCCAGACAGCAAGAAATATGGATTTTATAGGGCTAAATGTAAAGCCATCCAGCTAAGAAAAACCATACAGATCCTATTTGCAAAAGGCAGGCTCAGAGAAAGTGACTGTTGGTAAAATCAGCAAACCATGAGCTCCAGACATCACCTACTCACAGCCAAAATCCCCTCCTCAGCACCAGGGCTGGTAAAGCCGATGCTGGTTGGTTTCCTAAAGAACATCCTCTTGCTCAGGCAGGAATTAATTTTGGGATGCAAGATGGAGAAGGTGACAACAGCTGTCCCTTCTGCATGAAAACCCACCTGCTTGTGGATATTTTCTGCTCCTCCTGAAGCCAAAGGTGGTGGATTGCAAAAGACTCTCTTTTCCATCACAATGGGAATAAAAAAAAAAATCAGGTTCCCGCTTATTCCACCAAGAATATCCCACAGGGCTGCAGGTGGTCCAGCGGCAAGCAGGTAGGATGCTGCAGGTACGCCTCCCCATCATCAGCAGCATTTCCCTGCAACCAGCTTCTGAAATATCCCGACAAGCGTTTGGCATCTCCAAGAGAGCTAAGACTAAGTCAATGTTCCGTCATCGACCTCATTTTCAAGGGGCTCGTAACGCTCGATGTTTGTGCTCTGGTGGGGCCAAAACTTGGCACAGAAGCACACGGCCCAGATGCAGTTTTATTTGGTAATAAATACTTTAAATCTCATAAGCTTTTTTTTTTTCTGGCTTAAACATGTAAAATGGGAAAAGAAAAATGTGGGGAATTTTTTTTTTTCCTACCTTCAGATAATTTTGGAAAAGCAGCTTATAGTGAATAGTGGCAGGGTTTTTTTCAGATGCCATTTCTCAAATATCTCGCCTTTTTAATATCCGCTCTTTAACGGGATCAATGTCCTTCGCCCAGCACAGCGCCAGCATTGCAACCCAAGATTTCCAGGGGGGTGACTCTCAGCACGGGATTATTCGATCTTTGGCACATTAAGCCTGATGTTCAACAAGAACTAAAACATGGCAAAATTCCCCCAGGCCCTTTAATGAATGTCGGCAAGGGTTTGAGGATGGATTGCTGTTTTAATTACATCCCCGTGACATCCCGCTCCTCCAGAGCTCAGGCAGTTCTTGCAGCCCAGCACGATCTAACCAGCCCCTGGGTGAGCATTGTTTTTTTTTTCAGCTATCCACTGGGATTTTAGCACTTTCAGATTTACCCCAAAGTCAGCCTTTGTTCTACCGAGCCCAGCTACTTTCCAAAAGCCAAGGTGACACCCCAAGCCCCCCCAGCCCAAGGACTTGGCTGCCCTTCAGAAGTCCACCTCAGCTGCAGCAGAGAGCCGTGAACTTGTTTATACGGGCAGCTCCAGATGCTGGAGGGTCCCCAGTGGGATGCCGGGCTACTGTCCAGCTGGTGCAGTTTTCTGAATGCTCCGTTATCTGCAGGGCTGGGATTTTTTTCAGGAGGCAGTCAGGTATGGGAACTGGTTGCACTGGTATGGGGAGCTGGGCTGATGTTGGGTCAGGGTGGTGCAACGTGGCCCGAAGAGGATTATGCAGGTGTTTTTCAGGAATTGTCCTTTCCTTGGGGTGGGGAACCGCCCATCATCCACTCTGAGCCACATCCCCATCAGCTGGGAGGGAGGATTGAAGGCAACACTACAGGGCTGGAAATTTTCCCCCATAAAAATTCAAAAGAAAAATTCACAAATATATAGGTACACTTTGGGCCATCTGTCCTGGGGCAATGCCAGCCACAAACCATGTTACAAAGCACATAGATGTCATGGCAAGAAGTCATTCATGTGAAACTTCTCTGACATGGCATAGCAATTGCACCCTGTTGTAGTTTTACACCACAACCCCTCAGTCACCCCCCCTCTCCCCACTCCCAGGGATGGGGGAGAGAATTAAAGGGGTGAAGGGAAAAGAGACTCATGGGTTGAGATAAGAACAATTTAAGAACTAAACTACAATAATATCAGTAATAATAATTATTATTATTATAATAGATACCAATGAGTGACACACAGTGACACTGCTCACCACCCCCTGACCAAGGCTCAGCCTGCTCCCGGCTAACAGTCCCGGAGCAGGGAGAGTCCCAAAACTGCAGTCCCGGAACGGAGATAGGAGCCTGAGTGTCTGAGAGACCAAGACAACTCTGAGAGAGGGGCAACCCACAGGGAGACAACCCAGAGCAAGAGAAAACATTTCTGGACAGAGCCTTACCTATATACTGGGTATGACGTGCATGATATGGAAGAGACCGTTGGCCAATTTAGGTTTCCTAAACCTAAGATCGAAACCTAGGCTAGTAATTGGGGCTATGATCCCTCTCACAGACACGGGCCCAGCAGAGAAGCTGGAAAGTCCTTGAGTGTCCTGGCAGCAGCTCTGCCCATCAGTGTGTGATCAGCTTCTCCTCAGCACAAACCCAAACACAGCCTCTCACACCAGCTGCCGGGAAGAGAGTTCACTCTTCCAGGACACACCCAAGGAAGAAGCATCCTCCTGGTGCAACGAAGCCATTCCAAGGATTTTTAGGTACACAAATTGCAACACTGCATCCAAAGCTACCTCCAGCCACAGCAAGGTCTTCCTACCCCTCGTTCACCTAAGATGTAACCCAGTTCCCACAGCTGGGTCTCTGGAGAGGACACCAGGCATGGTTCATGGTTGGAAAGCATTTCCTCAACATCAGGCCAGTACCAGTCGTCTCTGCTGCAAACCTCCCCCGCACTGGCTTCAATCTGTCTTGCAGGGAAGACAGCAGCGGTGGGTCCGTGCTCCCTGTGCTTGCCATCCATGAACGGCGTGGTTTTTTTTTCTTTTTGATTTAAAGGCAATAGGGTGCCAGTAATCAAAACAGTCTACAGAAGCAAACCCAGCCACCTCAAACAGAGAAGCTGTTGCAGACACAAAAGAAGATTAATCTGCAGGAATACTAAAGACCCAGGAAACTATCCACAAACCCAGAATGAACCAAGCTGGGGTGACGAGGGAGACCCATATGCAAACCTGGTTTCACACCTTCTCCAGCTGCTGTGGGAGGAACAAGGGGCTCAAGCAGATGAGGAGGATGTAGGGGAGGAGGAGATGGACCCCAACAGCAGTTTGTGCTCTCCTTTGTGCAAAACCTCTGGCAGTCTGCTCCTCATCAGGTTAGTCCAGGCAGAGCTACTGAGCATCGCAGGGTGGGAAATCGGTGTGGTTCCAGAGTCCTCGCACCCCATTGACCCCTTGGATGGCCATGATGGGCACCGTGTGGGATGGAGAGCATCAGGGACCCGGGGGAGCTGCTGGGAGAAGAAAGTGGGGACAGCGTCCCCTGTTTCAGCAGGGGACAAGACAAACCAGGCAGCCTTAAGACACCCAAGGCAGTGGCAGTTGAATTCATCTCCCTTCATCGTTGTTTTTCAAAGAACTGCCTCCTCCCATTGTGTGCAGGAGCACATCTCCCAGCTGGGACCTGAGATGACCTCCTGTTATGATTTTTACCGTTCCTGACAGTGGTTTTGCCGAGCCTGCTCAGACAGAAACATTTCTCCTCTCTCACATGGATATAGTTTTTATTACATCTGCCTTGGAAACCTCCACGCTGCCATTCAGCATCACCAGCGAGCACAGCCCGTACAGGGAGGCTACGCAGCCCTCAGCCCCGCTGGACCAGCAACACCCCTTGGAGAACGACCTTAGCAGCACCACCAACAATTTTATTTTGCTTTCCGAAGCCAACCTTGCTGCCGAGAAACCAAACGGGCATTCAGAGGGAATTCAGCTCCCAGGGCTGCGGATGCAGCTTTTAATAGAGACAACAAAGTAAAGAAAAGGTTTTGGGTTACAGGGTGCAGAATAGCCTGTCAATTATTGTTTATAGGGCTGGTTAAGTGCCCCGTCAACACAAATAGTGGCAATGATTGGAGCTGAATGAGCTGGCAGCTGTAGGGAGGAAAGGGGGATGCTGTGGCATGGAAAACTTGTCCCCAGGGTTTTCTGCACACCAGGAACTTTTTAACTGAACCGATGCACCCACCCACATGTTTTCAGGATCGGTCACTGCCCACCATATGAGGACGGATTTGGCTCATGCCGATGGGTTATTTCAGGTTTCCAGGGTGTCTCGTATGGGCTTTTAGTGGTTTTAATGGGTGTGAGGTCCAGCTGCTCCTCAAACTCCTGGTCTTGGACCTCTGAAGGTTGTGGGAGACCCAGTGGTAGACACCAGAAATTAGTCTGGGAGAGAATAACTGAACCCTGCTGGACCAGCCATCCATGTCATAGAATGGTTTGGTTTGGAAAGGACCTTAAAGATCATGGAGTTCCAACCCCCTGCCGTGGGCAGGGACACCTTCCACTAGACCAGGTTATGTCAGCAGAAGAACCAAGGAATTTAACAGTTACCTATCACGATACTATTATTAGAAGTTTGGTGGCCTTGGGGAGAAATCTGCAGCCTTGTTGAGCTCTTCCCACAAGTCTAACCCCCCCAGTTAAACTGATGCTTTGACTCTGCTTTTGCCAGATGAAATTTGTCTCCAGTACAGTTCCCGCTTGGGCAACTTTTATGTCAGATGAAGCCTTTGAAAGAACAGATTTTCAAACAAATACTGGATGTGGTGATGTACCTAATGGACATCCAGAAATGGCCAAGCAGATGCAACCACACAGCAGACCACAACCCAACAGGATTGACCGTCCCCATCTCGTTGGGGGTCTAAACAAGCAGTAAATCCATCTCAGACTGGCTCAAGCTTTCCTCCACCCCCAGAAACTCATCTTTCACAACAGTTGTCCATCCATTGAGGCCATCCCCAGAAGACAGGACAGGAGGTTGGCAGATGGACAACGTTTTGTTTCACAGCTGCTGATTAAACTGGGATGATGAGGCTTGGCAAAATGCCAGATTAATTAGCGCTAGCCACATGATCTGCAAGCCCTTTTCGGCTTAAAAAAACAAAAAACAAACAAACAAACAAAAAAACCAAAAAACATAAACCCTAAGATTTATGCAAATTCATTTTCACGTACCTTACCAGCCTGACATTTTCCCTTGAATTTGCTGTTCCTGAAGATGCATCTCTTTTATAGGAGGTTTGTGCCACTTTTAGATGCCATGAGATTGAACATGCGGCAGAGGAACTTGGAGCCTTTCTAGCTCTTGGCCTTTTGGAGAGGATGGACTAATCTTTGGCTGATATTTAGCAGAGGCTTACAGTGCTGCACACGACCTCCTGCTTGATATTGTTACAACTTTTCAGCTTCATTTGGGAGATCATCTGAAATTTGTTTGATTTTGGTTCCTCTGCAGGGCCTTCAAGAAGACTTTTTCCCCAATACCTCTTGGTGATGCTTCAAGGGCTGAAGCCACCTTATCCCCTATGACAAGCCAAGTTCTCCAACATGACACCGTGCTTACAGGACAGTTAGAGATACCCCCCCCCACACAGGGCTCATATGCCAATTAGTGCATTACCATGAACCAAAGAACAACAGAGCTGAGTTTCTACCAGCAGCAGCCTAGATATCCATTTTTTTGCCTTATGTGAACCACTTTTTCCCCAGCAGCAGGCGTTCTTCTAACCTGCAAGCCATGGACACACACGACCAGGAGCAGGAAGACTCATCCTGGAGGGCACAGGGTCATCTCCAGGGAGGTAGGCAGCAGATTTACAGACCATAAGAAAGCTCAACTTTGTCTATGTATATCACTCCTGCATCTTAGGGGATGGAGACCTCTCCTTCCCAAAGGATGACAGAAATCCTTTTACAACGTCATGGCCCTAGATGTTCAGGAGGCATTTAGAAAATTGCAGTTTGGTCTTTTAGCTGGCACCACCCCAGCCCAGACCTTCCTCTTAGCTCCAGAGAGTTGTCTTCATTTGCTACAGGCTGAGGAGGGATCATGTTTTTCCCTGTCAAACAGCTGGGACGGTGGGCTCATTCTCCACTTTTATTTTTTGCTGCAAGAGCCAGGTCCTGCCCTGCTGCACCAAGGGTCAAGTGCAGCTCATGGGGAGAGGACAGTGGGCAATAAACCTGGTCGATGGTCCCAGCCTGGACACCAACTCATACCTTTTATCTTTGGTACTCAAAGAGTAGGAAATGGCCAGTGCTGAGTCCCAGGCAGAGGTTTGTACTTCTTCCCATAGTCTTGAAAATCCCATAGGATGGGTGGAAGACATCGCAACAGCCCCTGCCTGGTCCAGCTGATCCAGCTGCACAGATGCTCTCGACCTGCTGCCCGTGCTTCCCACCAGAGCAAGGACTGCAACTGAGCACCAGGGATGGGGGTGACCACATCCACTTTAGGCACCCAGCTGTATTTTTAGCAGGTGACCATCTCCAAGGCCAGATGGGGACCACAGGGAGCCCAATTGCTGCAGGTAATGCACCAGCAAGGAGGGACCTCATGGGGTGATGGGTGCATTGAATCATGGAATCACAGAATGGTTTGGGTTGAAAGGGACCTTAAAGAACATTGAGTTCCAACCCCCTGCCATGGGCAGGGACACCTCCCACTAGCCCAGGTTGCTCAAAGCCTCATCCAGCCTGGCCTTGAACCCCTCCAGGGATGGGGCATCCACAGCTTCTCTGGGCACCCTGGGCCACTGCCTCACCACCCTCAATCAGGAGAGATCTCATGGATGAGGGTCTCAGGGGTACAGTGCCTCTCAGCAACGCAAAGGAGACCAGGAGGATGATGGTGATGGTTATGGGGATGGAGATGCACCCATCTGAGTGGGGCCAGGAGCATCTCAAAATCTCAAATCTCAAAATCTCCCACCAGCCCAAGGCAGACAGACTGTACCACACTCCTCCCCATGGCATACAGGACACTACAGGAACCCACACGGCTGCAAAGTGGAAAAAAAACACAACACATTTTTTTCATTTATGCATGTGACCTCTAGGCCCCAAGGATTTTTGCTAATTACTAAATTTAATTTGTTTTGCTCTCTTCTCGGGGCTAAGGCTTTGCATCACTGGCCCTGTATTGTTTCTGTTAAAGCCTGCTGGTGTCCAGAGAAACTTCAAATTAAATATCAGTCACACATTAAGGTCGGGCAGCTCAATTCCATTAACACACAGCGAGACTCAGCCTCCCTGTGATGAATGCTGCCCACGCCTCCTAATGATACCGGCAGAGGAACTGGGCAGCACCGGCACAGAGTGATTGGCACCCCGCTGACACCAGGGACCACAAAATTGATTTTTAAAGTCCATTCATCTTCTACAAATCATGGTTTGAGTTTTTCTGGCCTGTGACAAATCCGTATGAGCTTCAGTTGAAAGACAGAATCAAGATGGGGGGGGGGGGGGGGGAGACCCCAAAAAAAAAAAAGGGGGGGGAATCCACCAAAAAAAAAAACCAATCTCAAAAGCAAGAATCAGATTTCAGTAGGGTTGTTCTGTCCCAGTTTTCAGCCCTTCACCCCTAGTCAAGAACTTCTACCCCTCACTTTATGAGCAAAATTAAAGGTTTTTCACCCCACAGCCTGACAAAAAGACAGTATGGAGAACTTAAAGACGTTAAGATCCTCCCTGTTGCTGGACCCATAGACGTTGGATCTGGATAAGCTCGCCCCAGTCTGTTGGGTCTACACCTCCTTCTGCATCTCACTGCCCAATAGCCACCAGCACTGGTCTCTGCGCCCAACTGGGAAGCAGCTTTGAGGAGCTGGTGGTCAACACAGCAGGGAAGGGAGAAATGGAGGTGCCCAGTCCGTCATCTGTCCATTTCCTCCTGGCATGGCCCCATGGCTGGTGGCTCATTTCACCTGCAGTTTCTCTCCCTGCTTCGATAACCAAGTGGTATAGCTACTGTCACTCATGGGCAAAGGAGGACCTACCACTGAAAAAAACATCAGAAAACGCTTTTCCTACTCTTTAGCACAATTAACCTAAATACAAGGGTGGAGCCAGCTCGTCTCCATACCAGAGCAGTACAAGCTGCAACGTTGCCCAGACAACTTATGGAGGGGTTCAAGGCCAGGCTGGATGAGGCTCTGAGCAACCTGGGCTGGTGGGAGGTGTCCCTGCCCATGGCAGGGGGTTGGAACTAGATGATCCTGAAGGTCTTTTCCAACCCAAACCATACTATGATTCTTAGAGCGCCTTAATTTATTGAAGTCTTGTTTGGGTATCAAGGTGAGGATGTTCTCCACCACGTAACACAACAACACGGAGAAGAAGCTGACTTGGGCTTTTGTGTTGAAGCAAAATGACAATTCTAGTTGTGTCTGTCTCCTCAAGGTCTAACCAGCTGTGTGCCCAACACCATCATTTCAGAGACATTTTGGAAGTCTAATTGGGGTGGGGAAGAAGAGGAGGTGGGGAAAGGGATGAAATAGGACATCAAGGCACTACCACAGTACAAGGAGTTAGATTAATTCCCTCTCAGTGACTCCAGATCTGATTTACTTCAACAAATCTCCTGCTATTGAAAAGTGGCCACAAGTCTCCATGGTCCTGTATCAGCTGGGACAGCGAAAAGTCACTGTCGGACTCAACAAGTCAAGATCTATCAGCTACACGGGGAAAGCAAACCTATTGATCAGAGCAGTAGATAAGGAAGTCATACAGTTAGCGTTAGCAGCCAGGTTTTCCCCCAGATCATTATTTCTAAGTAGACTTCATAGAGGAGATGGGGCCCGAGTCACTCTTCCCACTAGTGTAGTGGATGACCTGGGGAAAATGCCTCCCCCTGGATTAAAACAAAAGAACGTTAAAACCATTTTTAAAATAAATATGTATACATATGACACTAAGAAAGAACTGATGCTTTAATTTTTCATCCAAAAATCTCATCTGTTTAATGTCTAAATCTATTCCCTGAAGAAAGCACAGACATCTGACCAAGTTTTTATGGCTACATACAGTTCTCCAGACATCTCCTGTAACACATTTCCTCAACAGTGACCACTGAAAAGAGGACGAAAACCAGAAACCCACTTTTCCCCATCCATATTTACATTTTCCCAGGAATTTTACCTACAAAGGAGCAGAATCATGGGCATTTTCCTTGTTCCCCGAATTTTATACCCAGTGGCCAGCAAGATGGGCACTGGTGCCTTGTACAGATGCCAAAATGAAGGTGTGAGACCAAAAGCACTTCGTCAGCCTTAGGGAAGACCAGGGGGTCTGAGCAGGGATCCGTGGAGCTGGGGGTCAGTGTGCTGTGCCCACTGCTCACCTCGACCCATAAGTGCCATTTGGGCAAGCAGCAGCATGTCCAGCACTTTGGGGAGAGCCAATTCTGCTCTGGGTGTTGGACTCAGCCCAGCTGCTTGGCCATGGACCAGATCCATGGTGCTTTGGGATCATCCCCATGCAGGTCTGGCCATAGAAGTGGATCTCCATGGAAAGTCCCCTTGTTTGGAGGGGATGATCCTGGTGCAGAATGGACAGAAAGGATCCAACATTGAATTTTATGGCAAGGGAGAACACATCTGCACCCCTGCCCATCCTACTGCCCATCCAGCCCTGGGAGCAGGTGTACCAGAGAAGCTGTGGATGCCCCATCCCTGGAGGGGTTCAAGGCCAGGCTGGATGAGGCTTTGAGCAACCTGGGCTAGTGGGAGGTGTCCCTGCCCATGGCAGGGGGGTGGAACTCAATGTTCTTTAAGGTCCCTTCCAACCCAAACCATTCTGTGATTCTACCCCCACCCAGGGACTTCTGACTGGAGAGAAGCCACCTCCAAGGTGCTGTCATCTCCATCCTTCAATGTCATAGAATCACAGAATGGTTTGGGTTGGAAGGGACCTTAAAGAACATTGAGTTCCACCCCCCTGCCATGGGCAGGGACACCTCCCACTAGCCCAGGTTGCTCAAAGCCTCATCCAGCCTGGCCTTGAACCCCTCCAGGGATGGGGCATCCACAGCTTCTCTCGGCAACCTGGGCCACTGCCTCACCACACGACAAAACTTCCTCCTAAT
>NW_010105433.1:559-11237 GCF_000699245.1 Pterocles gutturalis | reverse complement strand
GCAAGACCCTGAGACACTCAAGAACTATGAAAGTAGCCCTGCCCTGAGCTGGAGATCTAATTGGAGACCTCCAGAGGTCCCTTCCCAGCTGAATTATTCTGCAAGTCTATCAGCCAGTGGAAGATGCTCTTTAAAAAAAAAAAAAAAAACCAACAACAACAAACAAAAAACAACACACCACAAGGAGCACAGACTTCACGCAAAGACTGGAGTGAAAATCATCCTAGATGTGCATTTTTCCATTTGTTTCATCAGTTCACAGTGCAACTGAACCTTTAGGGAAAACAGAAAAAAGATTACAAGGTCTTTCACAGCGCTAGGCACTGAATCCAGGAGAAGAATTCTGCCAGAGTTGAAATAATACAGCGTGAATAACACTAATCCATGTCATGTCCATTGGTCAGTGGTTCTGGCATGTAGGAAAGTAGAAGAGATAAAAGCGGCAATTAAAAATATGTATTTCAGATTCAACCCAGCCCTGGGGCGGGGGGGGGAAATAATAAATAAATAAACCAAACATTTGTTCAAGTCACAAAATCTGTTGACTCCTCAGAGCTCCCAGTAACAAACAAAAAGGAATTAAGGCTGGGATCTGAATTTCTCAACGATGTTAATTAAAGCCTGGTGCCTTTAGCATCCTGCTTTTCTAAAATTTCTGTCTTTTTGAGAAACATAGACTACAAAGCATCTGACCCTGTTCCTCCACTCAGAAGCAGCATTTTGACCCAGCAAATCAAACCGAGCCCCATTAGGAGGTGTTGGTTGGCTCAGAAGTTGCCCAAGATTTGGTGGATCTGCAAATATCTTACCCCAAAGAAATGGCTGTAAGCAATCCCCAAGCCCTGAATACCCTCACACAGGAAGCTGCATGGCTGAATATGAATCTCTGACATTTCACAGTGTGATCTTTCTTATTTTTTTTTAGAGAAACTACTCCAGGTGAAGCTTGGGCAGAGTTGCCACACTCCCGAATGCTCCATTTTCTCCATGACAGGTGGTGGCTCATTCAACCAAAGCACCCAGCCCTTCAGAGAAGCTCAGCTTGCTTGACAAAAGGTCTTCTTTTCTCTTAATATTGTGCAAACCAGTCAATGGCCAGCCCCAACCCTTGCCCAGCTTCGATGCTATGGAGACCAACGGTTCTCTTAACCTTCCTCAAGCCACACTGCTGAGCACCCCCATCCTGTGATCTCTCTCTGCTGCTTTTCCTTGACTTTCTGGTCCATCACTCACTGCCCCAAGAGCCTCCTAGGCTTCCCTTCATAGAATCACAGAACAGTTTGAGCTGGAAGGGACCATGGAGGTCATCTAGTCCAACCCTCCTGCAGTAACAAGGGACATCTTCCACTAGACCAGGTTGCCCAGAGTCCCAGCCTGACCTTGTTGTGTTGCCATCTCTCCTCCACCATCACTCAGCACTTCCACACCAGAGCTCAGCTAAAAACCTCTCCCATAGGTGAAAATTTCCAGGAATTTTAAGCTCTGCTCTTTGGAGAGAGCAGGACACCAGAGGTGAAAGCCACCTTTCTCACCATGGCAGGAATCAATAAGAACAAAGCACCTTTTCATTGGCTTTTTGGTGTCTGAACCTTGGCAAACACTTTGCATTTTCATGTTGCTGTTGTGTTCTGGGCTTTTATCCCTTTTTGCCTTTTTTTTTTCTAAATTACAAAGTCTCATTATATTTGTTGGCTTTCTCAAAGCTCCAGCCCCCTGGTGTGATGCAAAAGTGCGTGCGTCATGGCATCACTAGAAACAGGATTTTTTACACTGAAAAAAAAATTGAAAAACCAGCAGGAGCTGGGTCTATTCATGGGCTGGAGAAGAGCATTTCAGCTCAAGGGGCAGGGTGCCAACACTGCACACCCACTCACTCTGTTCAACTCACCTCCAATGGGCTGCCTTCAAAGAGGCTCCCCAAAATCCTCTGCAGAGATGGCAGCTCCAAGCAGGGTTAGTTTTTTGGGTGCCCTGGTACATCCCTCCCCACCCTGGACCAACCGCCTGTCCCTGGCTCTCAGGAGGGTCCCAGCACCTCTTTGATGGCCTTTGGCTCTCACACTGACCTGGATGTCAACTCCCCCCCCAGGGGATGCTGCCAGTGAGTTGAGTTTCTGCAAAGCACATTCTTCTCCCTGTTTCCCATTTGAATTGCTGGGCATTGGGAAAGGATCCCTGATGCCTCTCCATTCCCATCATGGGGACAGAAAGCTGTGACCGGTTGTGCCAGAGCACCAAAAACAGGAGGTGGGGGAGAAGAGAGGCACCAGCATTCGCGTTCAACATGATGAACGAGCAGCAGCACTTTTACGTGGGTACCTTCTGCAAAGCATCCATCAAACCCACCCCAACTCTAAAAACAATATTTTCCAGAAGTGAAGCTGGATGAGGGATGTGTACCTAGACCCCACTCGGTACCACACCATTATGCTCCTTTCCTCCAGCCAAATGACCAACATGACCATGATTTAAAGCTAGCCCTCCAGTGATGAGATAGACCTCACCATCACTGCATTCCCATCACCATTTACCGCGGCGTCAATCACAGCCATCTCCTGATGGAGGACAGCACTTGTTCTTCAGCCTCCTCATCCCTCTAGCCCATACAGAGCTCTCAAGGAGGTCCTCCACTTTCTGAACACGCTGTCCCATGGAGAGCAGTGCCTTATCCTCCTCTCCACCAACACACACCACATCCGTGTGCTTGAGCATCTCAAGTGGTCCCATTCCCAGCTAACGACCCTGGAGCAGGAAGAGTCCTGAAACCACAATCCCAGAACAGAGATAAGAGCCCGAGTGTCTGAGATACCAAGATGACCCTGAGAGAGGAGTAACCCAGAGGGAGACAACCCGGAGCAAGAGAGAGCCCTTCCGGCCAGAGCCTCACCTCTCTCCTGGCCATGCCGGGCATGGGATGGAACAGACCATTGGCCAGTTTGGGTCTCAGTCCTAACCCTGAGGTGGAATCCTGGGCTGGTCACTGGGGCTGTGCTCCCTCCCAGCTCCTCCTGCCCCTGCAGACACGGGCCCAGCAGAGAAGCTGGAAAGTCCTTGACTGTCCTGGCAGCAGCTCTGCCCATCAGTGTGTGATCAGCTTCTCCTCAGCACAAACCCAAACACAGCCTCACACCAGCTGCTGGGAAGAAACTTAACTCTGTCCCAGCTGGAACCAGGACAGGAATGAATGCGAGGGAGGAGCAGTTCAGAAAAACCCATCACATCCACGGTTGAAAAGAGGGTAGATATTTAAAAATATTACTGCTTTCTGTCCAAGGGATGGGGGGATTTACCTTACCTCCCCTTCCCTTGCTTCATGTCCTATTTTTCTAAGCTTGAACCTGCCTCCTAGTAATATTTCCCCTCCCTGGAACACCCCTGCACCCTATAGAAGCACCTGGATGGTGACACACATCATCTGGATCCGGCAATACAAGACTCTCCTTGTAGATGACCCAGGGCAAGATGATACATCCTTATCTCCAGGGTGTTCCTACAGGCTCCTTTGTCAGAACATCCAGAATTTCCACCAAAAAAGTTTGTAATCAGGTGGATTCTCCTACTCAAATCACACAAGGAGAGGAGAGGCCCATTAAAAGATGGAGAAAGTATTATTTGTCCCTCTGGGCTGAAGTAACTCAGGTGGAGGAACCCAGTGAGGAGCAAAGCAGTGGTTGCACATCCCATTCGAGAAGTCAGCTCCCATTTTCATTTTGGAAACTGCAAAGCCTAGAAGTCCACCCTTGTTGCCAATAGAGTCGAGAAGGAAGGAGAGGCAGGGGCTGACATGACTTCCCTCATTTTGTAAGGGGCCAACAACATTTTGCGACCTCCCACACTAGGAACACAACCTTTGCTTCTCCAAGACACATTTCAGGCACTAAAGCACTTTCTGTTGATTAAATAAATCAAGTCACAACACAGTTCCACAGTACAAAACCATGAAGGACTGGGGCAGTCTATTCCTGACTATTGCATGCTTTCCAAGTACAAAACACCGAATCCATCTCTCAGATATGAAAAAAATTACGTCTAGGTGAAACGTTTCTGTACAAAAAGCCCAACTGAAAGATGATGATGAATTGGTTTTATTCCCCGCATCCAGGTGATGCTGTTTCATTTTCTATCATACCATAGCATTTGGCTTCTAGGGTTGTGGCCCATTTAATCTCACTTCAATGAAACATTTAAAAGCTTTTTGTCCCCCAACTCTCATTTTGTTGAAACACTCAAAGACAATATAAAACCAGGAAAACAAATTTCCAGCCAGTGAACCGGAAAATAATCATCACAATTCAAACCAGATATCTCTGTTCTCATGTAGCTCTAGTTCCCAGGAACTGGGGTCAACAGATGTGCCATCAGCTGAGCTGCTGGTCCACCACCCACCGCTCACCCGTGCATCCCCCCGCTGATGCTGGGACACGACATCCCTCCCTCCGGGGCCCAATTCCTGTGCGATATTCCTCCATGTTGCAAATGAATTGCCATTTTTTCCAGCTCGTAGCTTCAAGGATTGACCTCAGACACAAGAGTCTGGCCACCACTTATTAATTTAACGCAGGAAAGAGTCAGGCAGAGTGCTGAGCAACAGATCAAGGAGGACGATGGGTTTTTGCTGCTACTTTAGTATGAGCAAGAAGGTATTTCACTCCCTAGGCTATGGGTCACCCTTGCAGATGGGAGGTTGAGGGGCTTCACCTCCCCACATCCCCCAGCCTGCCCACCCATGTTCACCCACGCCATCATTTCCCACCCAAGCCAGATTCGTGCACCAACATTCAAAATGCCAGAAGGTGTAGGTCAGTCTGCAGCCCCCGGCCAGGTTTGTTGCCACCTCCAGACCCTCCCAGAGCTGCACTTGACCCGTGATACAACCCTTATCTCAGGTCCATGAGAAGTTGCCCGCTCAGACCAACGAGGGCTGAGCAAAAACCAGCTTGTAAGTGCTTTTAGGACATGAAAGATAAAATTTTCTCCATTCAGCCTCACTGAGAGTCACCTACAGCTCATTAATCTCAAAGGAAGTCCTGCCCAGATGAGGGAGTCCGGGGCTGCCAGGTGGCCAGCACGGGAGGAGATCCCATTTTATAGGGTTGTATGCAACTGAGCCATTTACTGTTAAAAAAACCAAACTTGTAATCCCCGGTCCACTCATGTCATGCTGTCTCCACACAGACAGCCTCCCCATTCCTTATCTCAGCCCCTGGAGATTTGTGGTATAGCACAAAGAACAGCTGGACACGATAAGGCTTCTTCCAACACGCTCCTAACATCTATAAAGCCTCATCGTGATGGATCTGAATGGACCAGTGCCTGGGGATGCTACAGCTCATCCATTTCCAGTCCTCAGGATGCCACATCTCATCCATTTTCAGTCTAACCCTGCTCTTTTCCAGATGTTCTGAGCAAACATTGTGTTTTTTTCCCCCCCTTGTTCTCAAGCCTTAGATGTCCATCTCCAAACCCTACCAACACCCACCATGAAGAGCAGAGACCAAAGATGCTCCATTTTGGCCAAGCAAAACTTAATCCACTCCTGGCCCTTTCCAGCTCTTAGTATTGAGGGAAAATCTTAATTTCAATGAGCCACTCGTGTGGTAAAACTCCCCTGAGGAGGAGGTGAGCTGTCAGGATCCAACCCTTCAGGACTTACCACCATGAAAACTCAAAACCAAGCGTGCCGGCAATGAGATGTTTATAGCCCCAGTGATTCATAATACTGCTGCAGAGTTTGCAGGAAATGTAACACCATTGATGATCAGAGAAATGCTCTTGTTTTTCTGCTAAATATATAAAATAATCACTCATCCCTTGAGCAGCAGATGCAAATTATACATAGTATTAGCCTCATATGCCAACCGCTATAATTCCAGTGCAGCACGAAGCTGTTTCCCCAAGGCTCTAGAAGTCCCTTAATCTGCCCTTTGACGTCAAAAATGACAAACTTCTTGCTTGGGATCATTAACAGAATGACTAATGAAAGCTGATAAGTGAATTTATAAATGAAATTTAAAGATATTAATATTAAAGGCCAGGCTACACGAAAAAGAAAGGTGGTTTTAGCAAACCACAACAAGAAACGCAGTAATCTGCATGAGATTTAACAGCTCCTTTCCTGCCAGGCAAGTTAAGAGATGTGGTGTGTCATGCGGAAACTGCCAGGCTTGACGGACACCTCTCCTGAAGCATTAGCACCCTCGGTGCCTTCAGCCTGAGATTTAAAAAGCTCCTGCTCAAGTTTGCCAGCAAATGCCATGCTGGGGCCAAAAATAAACTGATAGTCTTGCAATGGTAAATGCACCACCAAATCCTCACGCAAATAAAATACCTATAGACTGTGGGCAGCTTGCTGCCAATTACTTTAAAAAAGAAAAAAAAAAACACCACCAAACAAAAAAACCCCAAACAAACAAAAAACACCCAAAAAACCCACTTCAGACTAGATTCAATTACTTTAAAAAAGAAAAAAATAAAAACAAAAGACCCAAACAAATGAAAAAATACAGCAAAAAAAAACCCACATCAAACTAGATTCTCATCTTCCTCACCCCAGTATAAAAACCAAGGAACTCTTTTAGAAGGTGAGGACTTATCTTGGATTTACTGACATATAGACAAGCTCAGACCTCTCCAGTTTGGTGTCCAGGCAGCTTTACCATAACCCCACAGCTCCCTTCTGACTCCAGCTGCTCCTCACTGAGGTTTAGGGCTCCCAGGATAGTCTAATTAAGCCTCAGGTCCCACCAGCTGATGATGATCAGCTCTGAATGGACCAGCCAACATCCTCCACCGCCCAAGGAGCACAGACAAATGAGATCCTACCCAATGCTGTAGGGTTGTAGGGGAGATAAAAAAGATAAAAAAAAAAAAAAAAAAAAAAAAAAAAAAAAAAAGCTTATTTTTGCCTGTAGATGCTCAGTTTTCGAGATGTATAATGGAAACTGGTTGGTTGGGCAAGTCCTCATGAGTGGTGCCTCCTCAGCTTTCAAAAAAACCAAGATCCCTTCAGATGTATCAGGATCTGGAGTTAGCAGCATGACAGAGGGAAGAGATGCCACCAGGAGAATGAGAAACCCCAGAGATACAACATGAAGAACCATCAGGGAGGTCACATTTGCTACGGGGATGTTTCCTAATCCCACCTGCTGCTGGAGGAGCCCAACGTGAGGAGCAGCCCCAGTACCACAGCTACCTGAGGGACTCTATTTCTGAAGATCTTTTAGAGACTCCCCAAGCCTGGAGAAGATGAGAGCAGGTTTTTGGAGCAGCTCCTAAACCAACCCTAGCGTTGGGTGCCTGGACCCCATCAGAGTGCTGCTCAAGGTCCCTTCAAAGATGTTCCAGAAGGTACTCATGGCCCAGCTTTCTCCCCGTTGGAACTAGATGATCTCTAAGGTCCGTTCCAGCCCAAACCATTCTATGATTCTATGACTCAAACCAAACCTCTTCATTAAAGAGCTACAAACCATTCACGTGCAACATTTTAAAAGAAGCCAGAGAAAACGAAGAGTGGTGAAGGACACTTACCAAGAGGGATCCACCACAGCACATGCCAACCAACCCAACCCAGCTGTGGGTGGGAAATGTCAAGGGCCAGCAGGCAGGAAAATGGGTGAGAAAATGTCTGAGGAGACTGCAAAACTGAGCAGAGGAGGAGCAGGAAGGGTTCAGCAAAGGTGGTGGGGAGGCATGGAGAAGATGTGGGTTTGCTTTCCCTGTGTCCTGGCTCTGCCGAGCTCTGCCAAGCTCAGCTTTGCAGGTCCCTGCAATGACCAGGATCCCCTGTCTGAAAAGCCATGTGGTTTGGTTTTTTTAATTTTATTTAGAATTTAGCCACTCTCAAAAGACCTGAGTTTCTGCCTAAGAAGGTTTAGGAATAAGACTACGTAAAGATTTAATGGGGAGATCTTCCATGGAGCCCCTTGGGAAACCACAACCATCTGCAGATCGACCCACTCCATCTTCCCAAATTGAACCCAAAAAGGGAGAAAATTTTCATTTTCTCCACCAGGTCTTAGCCTCAAGACTTCCAAGTTTTGAGCACCAAATTTGCCAAAAGCAGCAAGTTGAAGCTCAGCTTTATCTCCTACCCTTTAATCCAAAAGCCTTGTGATATCACCCAACTCCAGCAGTTTTGGGTTTTTGTAGAAACACCCAAATAACCATAAGATACCCAAGAGTCACGACATTTAGCAGCACCCATCACACCTCTCCCAGTTGCCAAACCAACTCTGGTCTTGGAGGTTACGGATATGGAAGATGATCTAGATGTAGGAGAAGACCTTTATGCAAAGTCTCCCCTTGCATTTCTCGCACATTTAACACTTCCCAAAATGAGTGCTTCCAGGTTAAGGTTGGGAAAAGCTTTTCTCTGCTGACCTGCTGCAGCACGTGTCCCCTTTTGAAGACCTCTAGAGAAAAAGGACCTTCCAGTTTTGACACCCAACACATGGTTTGGGTTTCAACACAGACCGGCTGGAAGAGATGCCCATGTCCCCAGAAGAGCTGTCCTCCCCTCTCCTTCCACCCCTGCACCTCCAGCGGTTGCGACCATCCTCCATTTGGTCAGTGGGGATGGATGAGCCCATCTTGGATGTCAGGCATGCTCCCCATGGCTCTTGGGGGGGTTTCTCCTACAGCTTTGGGAGGACAGGAGCTCCCGCACCTGCTCCATCCTCCCCTTTCAGCTAACAAGGTGCTCCCCAAATTCCGAGCGGGGTTTAAAACAAGAAGAACAAAAAAGGAACCTCAGACTTACTCTAGGACAGTCCTTTCAGGAGGTTCACGGAGGAGGACTTGGCACGAGGACTGAGGCGGGAGGCGATTATGGCAGCATCCCGGCGCCTTACGGATCTCGCCCCCGGCTTTGTCTGGGATGCACTGAGCGATGCCGGACTGTGTCCCCACCGTGTCCCCACCACCTTGTCCCCCACCCGTGGCCATGGCAGCTCCCACATTTTGTGGCAAATACCCCCCAATCCCCCTCCCAGCTTTGCTTGGGCACCAACTCACCGATTCTTAAATAACACATTTCCACAGGGCGGGATCTGCACACAGCAAGGTAAATCCAGATGGAAATTCCCAATATGAGCAAAATGCGACCACTGTTTGGTTTATCTTTTTTCTTTAAAATTATGTAAATTGTGACACCACCCCAAACCCCGTATGAGAGATCGGTCCAGCACCCGTTTGGCATCATTAAATACAGAGAGATGTGTATGAGACCTTTACGCAACCCTTAGAGCGATGAAACTCGGAGCCCGTTTTGTCCGTGTTTGGGATTATCCATCTCCCTGTTATCAAAAGAAGTAATTTCAAGCAGCCCCAGGAATACAGGTTGGTGCTGGAGAGATGTCTCAGCTTTAGAGAAATCGCTGCATGTGCCTCCACACCCACAGCAGCACCACCAGCACGTGACTCCTCTTGGATTTCCTCACCCCACGATGTTAAAATTAAAAAAAAAAAAAAAAAATTTCCCCTTTGTACCAGGTGGCTTTTCAAGTCTTGGTAGCGACAAAGGAATTAAGTCATTAAATCATGGATGTGTTTGATGGATTATGAGCTGCGAAAGCCTGGTGAATACTGCCTAATAATGCTGGGAGGTGGAGGGTGGTGGTAGGGGGAATGTTTCCTCTCGTAAAAATGTGTTTCTAACAAGACAGGTCAAAATACGATGCAGATGATAAATTGCTTAGTACGAGTTGCCATTAACCCAGCAGTTTTCTGGATTATTAGATAACCGACGTATCCTCACAGTATTATTGACCCAACAGTATTCTTCTGCATTAGCGTTAATTTGCAGGAGATCAGGGGAGGGGGTTGGGGTTTATTCCGCTCGCTGCGGTGAATCCGTGGCTCCGAACAAAGGGGCAGCTGCTGGCAGGTGTCTGTCACACAAGGTAATTTTGGGAGGGGACTGGGTTTTTGGGGTGGGGCAGAGTGTGTGTGCGGGGAATTCTTTTTCTTTTTTCCACACCATAACCCAAATCTCATTGTCTCATGTGGGGGTTGAAATTAAAAAAAAAAAAAAAAAAAGGGAAAAAAAAGAAATAAAAAGGAGGAAAAAATTTTAAAAAAAAAATCACATTGGAAAATGATCAGCCTCAACAGGCATGCACGTCTCCCTTCATGCAAGCGAGAAGCACAAGCCTCCCTCCTCGGGAAGCGTACAGGGTGACATGTGTCACACACGGAGCTCAGCGCTGGCCCGGGGCGAGGATGGAGTGAGAACAAAGGGGCACAGCATACACTACATCCAGGGGGGGAGCAGGGGGGCGACCCATTGTACGGGGATGGGAAGGGAACAGGATGGCCAAACAGTCATCGAGATACACAGAAAAGGAAATATGGAGAAGGAAATAATAAATAGATGTGTTAAAAATCACTAAACTAACCAAACTCGGGGTAAAGCCGGGAGGGAGGCGGAAAGGCACGGCCTTGCAAAATGATGCGACTCTTCGAGGGATGCCAGGGCGGGTTGCCGGAGCCACTTGCTTTTGGTTTTGTTTGCAAGCGGCTCCCTCTTGAAAATTATTTTTTAGCTGTAGGAACCCACCAACCTGCTGAATTTGTCTTCCTCTCATTAAAGACAAATCACCAATCCTGTGTTCTCCCCACCTTCTGTAGAAATGTAATTAAGATGCTCCCCCGCCCCAAACCTCCCCACAGCCCCAACCCC